>NW_017670337.1:198270-325818 GCF_001879085.1 Nicotiana attenuata | reverse complement strand
TGGAGACGAATCGGCTGAATGAGTCCATCAATAAACCGTCTCACTCTCTCCCTCTCAGTGGGATGTATAATAAGGGCATGGCGAGCCAAATCTATGAATCCGGTCTCGTACTGGGTGACAGTCATGGATCCCTGCTGAAGGCGCTCGAAATGCCTCCAATAGGCCTCTCGCTGTGTAATAGGGAGAAACTTCTCCAGAAATAGCTGTGTGAACTGCTCCCAGGTCAAGGCTGGCGATCCTGCTGGTCTAGCTAAGCAATAATCCCTCTACCAAGTCTTGGCGGATCCAAACAAGCGAAATGTAGCAAAATAAACCCCATTGGTCTCAACAATACCCATGTTCTGAAGAACCTCGTGACAGCTATCCAGATAATCCTGGGGATCCTCAGTAGATGCACCGCTGAAGGTAGTAGTGAAGAGCTTGGTAAACCTGTCCAATCTCCACAAAGCATCGGCAGACATGGTTGCACCGTCGCCGGTCTGAGCTACCACACCCGGCTGAACCGCTCCAACTGGCTGAGCTGCTGGAGTCTGAAACTAGGGAGCTACCTGCTCCGGAGTGCGAGTAGCAGGAGTCTGGGCTCCTCCTCCAGCCTGAGAGACGGCTGGTGCTACAGGGAGCAAAACTGCCCTGGTGACACTCTCCATAAGGCCCACTAGACAGACCAGAGCATCCTGAAGAACTGGGGTAGCAATAAACCCCTCTAGGACCTGAGTTGGGCCCACTGGAACTGCTGGGGCTGGAAACTCGTCATCAAACACAACCTGAGGCTCCGCTACGGGTGTTGCTGCCCTGAGCTGAGCTCTGCCCCTGCCTCTGCCTCTAGCACGGCCTCGCCCTCGCCCTCTGCCCCTAGTGGGAGTTGCTGTTGGGGGCTCGGGCTGCTGATCGGTAGATGAGGAAGCGCGTGTTCTCGCCATCTGTGAAAGAACAGAGTAGAACTTCAATTAGCATTGAGAAACCAAACCGCACGACAAGAAAGAACAAATGTGAAGTTTTCCTAACTCTGTAGCCTCTCGGGATAAATACAGACGTCTCCGTACCGATCCCTTAGACTCTACTAAGCTTGTCCATGAATTGTGAGACCTATGTAACCTAGAGCTCTGATACCAACTTGTCACGACCCGGATTTCCCACCCTCAGGAGTCGTGATGGAGCCTACTCGTAGAAGCTAGGCAAGCCAAGAAATTATAAATTCTCAACTCTTTTGTTTTAATCCTTTTTACAACATACATTAAAAAGTGATAAACATTTAAATAATAGCGGAATATGAGATTTAAGCGGAAGACTTAGACAAAATGAACCAAAATGATAAGAAAATCCACATATGTCTCTACCCAGAAACTGGTGTCACATCATTCACGGACTACTAAGATTACTACATACAACGGTTTGAAAGAAAGTAACACTGTCTGTCTCGAATACAAGAGATAACAGAACATAATAAAAGATAGAGGAGACGCCGGGCCTGCGGATGCCTGCAGGGCTACCTCGGTGTCTCGGTGGATTGAAGGCTGGCTCCCAAACTACTACTACTGTCCCAGTGCTGCCTCGGTATCTGCACAGAGTGCAGAGTGTAGTATTAGCACAACCGACCCCATGTGCTGGTAAGTGTTTGGCCTAACCCCGGCGAGGTAGTGACGAGGCTAGGACCAGACTCCAGATAAACCTGTGCAGTTATATAATATATGGCGGAAAATAAATAGGAATAAATAGTTTAAATGGGAAGGGGGTACATGCTTAGGGGAAACATATCAAATCCAACAGTAATCTAATAAAATATGGAGGGACAGTTCAATATCTACAACAAAGCAAAAATACTACTGTTGCGGCGCGCAACCCGATCCCTTATCATTTAACATTGTTGCGGCGTGCAACCCGATCCAATATAATATCTGTTGCGGCGTGCAACCCGATCCAATATAATATCTGTTGCGGCGTGCAACCCGATCCACATATATATAATAATGTTGCGGTGTGCAACCCGATCCAATATAATATCTATTGCGGCGTGCAACCCGATCCATATATAATATCAACAGTGATCATAATAACAGTCCCGGCAAGGGATCAACAATAAAGTACACTATCCCGGCGAGGGAATTCAACAGTACAAGTATATACGTCCCGGCAAGGGAGAATCAGCTATAACCAATCTTAACTCAACTCCTACTCATCTCAGTTATCACCATTTCTCAATCATAAGTAACTTCCACGAAAATAAACTAAGTCTTTACTCATTATCAAGAATTCACCCACTAAAGCATTCGTAGGATAATTTAAGAATACAATAAGTATCAATTTAGGACTCATGGTCATGCTCAACGCCAACGTATAGATACTCGTCACCATGCCTATACGTCGTACTCAACAAGAAGCAAATAGCAAATAGGACTCAACTCCTAATTCCTCAAGCTAAGGTTAGACCGAACACTTACCTCAAACTTCCACGGCCAACTCAAGCCTCAAATACCGCCTTTCCTTTCGAATTTGGCTCCAACACAATCGTATCTATGCATAATCGATTTAATAACATTAATAAATGCTAAACAATCCAATTCCAATGCTTAATTATAGCTTTCTAACCATTCTTACCAAAAATTCAAAAATCGACCCCGGGCCCTCTTGGTCAAAACACGAGGTTCAAACCAAAATCCGATCACCCATTCACCCACGAGCCCGAATATATAATTATTTCTAGAATTCGACCCCAAAACGAGGTCTAAATCACAATTAATCAAAAAGCCCTAACTCTACCCAAATCCCTAATTTTCTACCCTTATTCACATGATTTAAGCCTAGAAATCTAATGGGTGTTAATGGAAATTGAAGAAAATGAGTTAAAGATTACTTACCCAAGAGATTATGGTGAAGAATTGCTTCAAAAATCGCCTAAGAGCTTTGGAGAAGAAGAGGTTTGTGAAATTTTTATAAAATCCCGTAAGTGTTCTGTTTTTTGGTCTTTAAAATAACTGGGCGAAAATGTGCATGCGTTTGCGACAGACCCTTCGCGTTCGCGATGGGTCAGGCTGCATAAGCCTTTGCGTTCGCGGACAACGGCTCGCGTTCGCGAAGTAGGAACTGCTCGAGCCTCGCGTTCGCGTTCAAGGGATCGCGTTCACGTAGGGAAGTTTCCCCACCCCTGCCCAGGCCCACTTTGGCCTTGGCGTTCGCGTGGCCAGGCTCGCGTTCGCGAAGGGATGACCCCCCAGTGCCTCGCGTTCGCGACCTGGGCTACGCGTTCGCGTAGAAGGATTTTCCTTCGAAAAAACTAATGCATTGCGTTCGCGTGGGTTCTCCCGCGAACGCGAAGAAGAAAGTACCAGAATACCATATCTGCTGTTTTCTGCAATTTTTCTTAAGTTCAAAACTTCCCGACACACATCTGAAACGCACCCGAGCCCTCGGGGCTCCTAACCAAACATAGGTACTAACTCAACAACATCATACGAACTTATCCGTGCGATCAAATCGCCAAAATAACCTCAATAACAACGAATTAAACCTCAAAATCAAAGGATTTTTCTCAAACTTCATAAAATATCAACTTTAGCAATTTAGGTCCGAATCACGTCAAATGACGTCCGTTTTTCACCAAATTTCATAGAAACATCTTAAATCATATATAAGACCTGTATCGGGCGCCGGACCAAAATACGGGCCCGATACTAACATGTTCTAATCAAATTTCATTTTAAATTTCCATTAACAATTTCCTTTAAAAATTCATTTCTCGGGCTTGGGACCTCGGAATTCGATTCTGGGCATACGCCCAGGTCCCATATTTTCCTACGGACCCTCCGGGATCGTCAAATCACGGGTCCGGGTCCGTTTACCTAAAACGTTGACCGAAGTCAAATTTATTCATTTTATAGTCAAAACTTATCATTTTTCATAGATTTTTACATTTAGGCTTTCCGGCTACGCGCCCGGACTACGCACGCAAATCGAGGTGATGCTAAATGAGGTTTTTAGGGCCTCAGAAACACAGAATGTAGTTTAAAAACAAGTGATGACCTTCTGGGTCATCACATTTTTGAACACTTAGCCATTTTTTAGTTCACCCTTCTTGCAAGTCACACTCTACCTTGTAGCACACTTCAAATCAAGTTAGAACACAGTAACACCTAACTACAAAATAAAAAGGAAAAGAACATGGGTTGCCTCCTAGGAAGCGCATGATTTAATATCGCAGCACTATGCAAATGACCATTACCACATGGCTATCTTCAACCTTGCCCAAGTAATGCTTCACTCGATGACCATTTGCTCGGAATACTTCATTGTTTTTGTTCTTCAATTCTAATGCACCATAAGGTGTCACACCAACAAATTCAAATGGACCACTCCACTTGGATTTTAGCTTCCTGAGAAACATTCTCAACCTTGAGTTAAACAATAATACAAGATCACCCACCTTGAACTCTTTGTTCCAAATGTATTTGTCATGAAGATATTTCATCTTTTCTTTGTACAAGGACGAACTTGCATATGCATCGTACTGGAACTCATCCAATTCATTCAAATGTGCAACTCGCAAGTTAGCACCTATATCTCAATCAAGATTCAACTTCTTTAAAGCCCACATTGCCTTGTGCTCTAGTTCTACCAGAAGATGACAAGCTTTCCCGAGCACCAACTGGTATGGAGACATTTCGATAGGTATTTTGTAAGTCGTCCGATAAGCCCATAACGCATCATCAAGCTTCTTAGACCAATCCGTCCAGTTGGCATTCACCATTTTAGACAAAATACTCTTTATCTCCCGGTTGGACACTTCCACTTGCCCACTAGCTTGTGGGTGATAAGGCGTCGTGACCTTGTGAGTACAACCATACTTCCTAAGTAGAGTGTCAAAAGATTTATTACGAAAGTGTAACCCCCTATCGCTTATGATTGCACGTGGAGTACCAAATCTTGTTAAATATTCTTGTTCAAAAAGGCCAATAGAGCTGCTTATCGGGCGGATTGGGCGGTTATTTACTCTTAACAGTTTGGCTTATCGGTTATCGGCTTTTAAATGTATTAATCCGCTAGCCACCCGGTAAGATATCGGGCAGATTGGTATCGGTTTAGCTCTTATCGGGCAGTTATCGGGCGGTTTAGCGGCCTAATTCAATCTTTATTTTAAATAGAATAGAAATTCTGAATTTGAAACTGAAACTTGTATACATAATTTGGTACTCAATGAATATGGTGATTGGAGGGTTCATGTCATGCTTGCAGATGCAAACACTCCCTATAATTTTGGGAATGCCCCCAGGAAGCACCTAACAGAGTTGGAAAATGTTACAAGCACAATAGAGGAGTAAAATAAACTTCTTTCCAGTTTCATTGAAATAGCAAAGATTCAGTGCTAAGCAAGACAAATAATGATTAATTGAACTGCGCTTGAAGATACAAACTGAATAGCTTAAAGTTGTACATTGTTCTTAGGTTCTCTTTCGCAGATATTATCCAGAAAAGAAAATTATCATAATATTCTATTATGCACTTGATGTAAATGTTATTTGGGTATGGTCATTTGTTTTCATTTTTATATGGAGCAGTCTATTGATACGTGAAACTCAAAAGGAAGCTGAACACTTCATATGCTGAGCCCGTGCATTTGCACGAGCAGCACTCTAGTATATATATATATATATATATATATTCTTAACGGGTTATCGGATTATCCGTTAATAAAAATGAATAATCCGCCCCCAAACCGATAAGCCGTTAATAAGAAAATTTCAATCTGTTCCCCGTCCGTTAAACCGTTAACCCGATACCAATAAGCCATTAAGCTTCGGTTTCGGTTCGGTTTTCGGTTTCGGTTCGGTTTTAAACACCCCTAAAGACCACTACACTTTTCGCCTTATTGTTGGGTAAAGCGACGGCCTCAACCCATTTGGACACATAATCCGCCTCGACCAAGATGTAGATCTTTCCACAATAATTAACAAAAGGGCCCATGAATTCAATGCCCCAAACATTGAAAATATCACTCTCCAAGATGGTTGTGAGAGGCATTTCATCTTTTTTGTGAGATTCCACCGGCCCATTGACAATCATCACATCTTTTTACCAAATTACTAGCATCCTTGTACAGAGTAGGCCAATAGAACCAGAACTAAGCACTTTGGTCTCCTCTTTTGCTCCACCATGATGACCACCATATGGCGAAGAATGACAAGCCCCAAGAATATCACCTTGCTCTTCTTCAGGGTCACACCTCCTAACAACCCCATCCGTAAAAATCTGGAAAAGGTATGGTTCATCCCAATAATACTCTTGACAATCTATTTTGAGATTCTTCCTTTGGCTTGAAGAGAACTCATCCAAAATGATTCCACACACAAGAAAATTTGCCAAGTTTGCAAGCCATGGCACCTCTTTCATTGAAATTGCCAAAAATTGCTCATCGGGGAAAGAGCCATTAATTTCAAGGCCATCATGCAGCCTCCCCTCCTCTTCCAAACGAGGCAAGTGGTCCGACACTTGGTTTTTACAACCTTTCTTATCTTGGATGTCAATATCAAATTCTTGTAACAAGAGTACCCATCTCATCAACCGAGCTTTGGAGTCCTTTTTGCTCATAAGATTACAAATGATCCGTGTGGACAATAACTTTTGTACCCAAAAAGTACGGGCGGGACTTCTCAATTGCAAAGACAATAGCAAGGAGCTCGTTCTCCATAACAGTGTAGTTGAATTGGGCACCATTCATGGTCTTACTAGCATAGTAGAGTGGATGGAAAATCTTGTTGATATGTTTACCCAAAACAGTCCCAACCGCTACGTCACTTGCATTACACATGAGTTCAAAAGGCAGACTCCAATTTGGAGCGATGATGATGGGAGTAGTTGTCAACTTGAGCTTCAACAATTCAAAAGCTCTCATGCAATCATCATTGAAATTGAACTTCACATCCTTCTCAAGGAGCTTGCTCAATGGGTTCACCACTTTAGAGAAATCTTTGATAAAGCGCCGGTAAAAACCCGCATGGCCTAGGAAACTCCGCACACCCTTCATCGAAGTTGGGGGTGGAAGATTAGAAATAACCTCCATCTTTGCCTTGTCAACTTCAATTCCATTTCTTAAGATTTTATGGCCAAGAACTATACCTTCCTCAACCATGAAATGACATTTCTCCTAATTGAGTATCAAGTTGGTTGCTTCACATCTATCCAATACTTTTTCCAAATTTGCAAAACAATCATCAAAAGAATCCCCAACCACCAAGAATTCATCCATGAAAACTTCAAGGTAGTCCTCCACCATGTCCGTGAAAATAGGCATCATACATCTTGAAAGTCGCAGGTGCATTGCAAAAACCAAATGGCATCTGCTTGAAAGCAAAAGTGATCTTCCGGAACAATGAGAACTTGGTTGTAGCTCGAGTACCCATTAATAAAGAAATAGAAAGCACGACCGGCCAATCTATCGAGCATTTGATCTAAGAAAGGAAGTGGAAAGTGATTCTTCCTTGTTACTTTGTTTAGCTTGCGATAATCCAAACACACCCTCCAACAAGTCACCATTCTCGTAGGAATCAATTCATTCTTGTCATTGGTGACCACCGCCATGCCCCCCTTCTTTAGGACACATTGAACCAGAGAAGTCCATGAACTATTGGAGATAGGGTAAACAATCCCGGCATCCAACCACTTGATAATCTCCGTCTTGACAACTTCTTGCATAGCCTCATTGAGTTTTCTTTGACGTTCAATAGATGGTTTAGCACCATCCTCTAACTTGATCTTATGCATGCAAAAGGCGGGGCTTATACCCCGAATATCCGCCAAGGTCCACCTAATAGACTTCTTCCTCTTTTGTAACACCGACAATGTGGAATCTACCTTCACGTTAGTCAAACAAGAGGAAAGAATAACCGGTAAAGTATAACAAGGGCCAAGAAATTCATACTGAAGGTGTGGAGGCAATGGCTTCAACTCTAAAGTAGGTGGCTCTTCAATAGAAGGCTTTGTAGGAGGAGTCTTCCTATTTTATCCAAGGACAATTTTCGGGGTACATAGTTGTACGATTGATGTCGCCCAAATTCACACCACTAATTGGGATTGTGAAGCGGTCGATGCAATTATAATTACCTAACGTGAATTGGGGTCGATTCCACAGAGAGCTTATATTGGATTAGGTATATATCTAATCTAAGTGCATGACGTGCCCAAAATGTACTTCCACATGTTTTTTTGTTTCTTTCTACTTCTAATTTTATGCTAAAGTTTGTAAATGAAAAGCTAGAGAACAATATTTTTGGTGTTGTTGTTTTTCAAGTTTATAAAAGATCTAGGGTTGTGACTTCCACCTAGGTGGTTACCTAACAAATTGTAGGCTTTAGGCAACTTTGATTGGTTGGGGTGTAATATAGCAGTCACACGCAATTACCCACTCGATACCTCTCGGTAGTTAGAGTAGGTTTGCCCAATTTGGCTTTCTCAAGTCCAAATGGGTGATTCACAAAACAAGTGATAGATGCTCAAGTCGGGTCTTACTATCTCTAGTTTCAACCCTTTTATTTGGGACTATCAATTTCTTGAGTTCACCCCAATTCCTTGTTAGCCAAGTATTCCTAGACTTAATCTCTCTTTCTCAAGTAGAGACTAAGTCAATTGGGCATGAATCAATATTTGCAACCATTAATTCTTAAATTTAAGAAAGAACTAGGCTAAATATCACTCACCCAATCACAAACAAGCCCTAAATTAAACACCCATTAGGTACCCACACTAGGGTTGGGTCACAACCCTAGCTAAGAAATTAGCTACTCATAGAGAAAATTGAAGAAACTAAAGAAGAAAATAAGATTAAACTCATAATAGATGATAGAGGAAAGAAAATCCAATGTTAGAATGATAAACTATTATAAAGTTACCCAATGCAGTAAAGGAAAACGGCTATCTATTATAAAAAAGACTATTTATACACAGCTGAAATTATCGAACAAAATTGCCCTTGCGAAGGTTCTGCAGCCGTACAATTCTGTGTGTGGTCCGCACTTTGAAGCTGGCTTGGCAGGATGGACTTCTGTGGCTGCACAATTCTGAGTTGCGGCCGCACTTCTTCAGATTCTGCAGACCGTACATTTCTGAGTGCGGCCACACTCTTAAACTGGAGCTTGACCTGAGAGACTTCTGCGGACCGCACATTTCTGAGTGCGGTCGCACAATAAAGTGTGGTCCGCACTTCTTCATGGTCCCAGAATCACACCTCTCTGAACCTCATCTTCTGTGGTCACACAATAATTATGCAGTCCGCACTTTGCAATGGAAATCTGTCAGCGGTTTCTTCATGGTCTGCGGCCGCACTCAATATTATGCGGTCCGCATTTGCTCTTTTCGCTTTGTTTTAGTCCTTTTCCAAAATTACTCCTTCTTGAGTTGATTTTCATCTCTTTGACTCATATTCCAACACTCCTACAAGTAAGCACATTTCATCAGTTTTTGGGAATACCTTTGAGCAATTTTGAGCTGAAACAAAAGTAAAAGAGTGCAAATAAGTAGTCAAAATTCCTACTTATCAACTCCCCCAAACATAAGCTTTTGCCCTCCCTCAAGCAAATAAGGTAATTCCCACATCCACAAGAAAAGAGCTATTTCAGTAAGGTGAATCAAACACACATCAATTGGGACCAACAATTACCCAGAACTCAAGTACAATAGTTCAAATGTGACACTAGAGCATCAAAATTTTACTTTATTCATCAAGGGAGCTCGCTCTTTCATGTAGGTCATTGTGGATCCCAAACTCCTCCTCCTCTACTCTCCGTTAGCATATCTCACTTGAGAATGTAGCACTTAATTCAATGATTTGTGAAAAGTTGGCTCATCTCTCTCAAAAGAATGTCACAAGTACGGCTCTAGGTACCATATGCTTGCCCCTCATGTAAATCACCACTAATGTAAGTTCACTCGGCTTGAAATCACGTAGGGGTTTTTCGAAATGTAATGAAGGCTTATTGGATAGGGGTAGGGAATGTTGGAATAAAAACGGGTTCATCTTTCCTTAAGCACTCCATTTTTCTCTTTTTTGGCTCATGTTTTGCCGACTCTTTGAATCATTATCTTTTTCCTCGGGGGAGCTAGAGAGACTTAGTGATGAGTGGTGATTTTACCACTCATTCTAGTCTCTTTTCATTAGTTTTTATGTCTTTTAATTATAATATGAGGGCGTTTATGGTATGTATTGTTAGATTTTCAGGTAAATGATGGCATGAAGAGAGTTGAATTCAATTGAAGTGGAATTGAGAAAAAGGGTCGAAATAATGCAAAACTCTTCAGTAATTCCTCATCTGCGGAAGCGACCTCGCATCTGCGAGGAAATGGTCTGCATCTGCGAAATTGAGCTACCTTGCCTGGGATCGCATCTGCGAGACATGAACTGCTTCTGCGGTTGCGCATCTGCGCTTGCAAGTCCGTATCTGCAGAGCCAGAGTTTCCCTTCAATGTTCGCATCTGCGATAGGCGATCCGCATCTGCGGAGCTGCACCTACGAGGATCCTTCCGTATGTGCGGTCAACGGGCTTCAGACTTGGGTAGGAATGACATTTCACATTTTCTCAACTTCAAACCCACAAATACACGACCTAGTAGATCTTTACATCTTTGGCTTAATTTTCGATCCTTAGACTAGAGAGAACAAGTTTTGGAGCTAGGGTTCTTGCACACACACTTTGGTCTTGAAGATTTGAAGCTTTTGGTTGAGAATTTCTTACTCATTTATGCTCATTTCTTCATTTCCTTTCTTTGTATTGAATATCTAAGTGTGTAGTATTTATTTCAACACTTGAATCTTGTTTATGGGAATATTCATAACTAAAGTGTAGATTAAATATCTTGTTGTGCTTATGTATTGAATGATTTTTTATCTTTTATGAAGTGAGTTATTTTTTCTTTAATTATTCTTGTTCTTTAATGTTTTCAAAGGGATTAGCTAACCCTAGGACTCGCCCATTAACTTCGAATTAATTTTGGGAAAGATTATTTGGGGTTGGGAAAGATTAATTAACAAGAACTTGAGGCTTTAACCTTCATTTTATAGATTCTACCTAGGGATAGGATTGAACTACTTGTAACCATAATTGGGTGTGCTTAATCTCTTAATTGTTTTGGGGATAATTCAATTAGGAAGTCTTGTTAGTCTTTGGAAGAAGCTAATATAGAATTATTACCCGAGGCTAATTAACATAAACTCGCTCATATTTGTAAAATCGTGAAATACATTGGATCGTTACTTGAGTGTAATTCCCCGTGTATCCACACTTCTAGTCATTGATCATTTTACTTGCTTTCTAGGTTAGTTTACATTTTCGCAATTAGATATAAATATTTCCTCAAAACAATTCTAAGTGTTTGGCATTGCATAACAAGTGATAATTCTCTTACATTCCTAATCGCCTACATATTGTTCTCTGTGGGATTCGACTCCGACTCATAGTTGGGTAAACTATATTGCATGCGACCATGTACATTTAATTTTTAGTAGTGGATTTGGACGTCATCAAAATTGGTGCCATTGACGGGGAACAATTTGGCGTAATTTAGGTTGTTTGAGAAATAAGCGTAAGTGCTTTGGTCCAAACTTGTGAATATTTGTGTAATTATCTTTCTTACCTTGGTCTATCTTTCTTGTTTGATTCTTGTTTATTTTCTTAGTTTAAAAACAAAAAATGGCATCATATAATAAAAATTTGTCGGATGGTAGTTGTTCATACTTTGATGACCCTTGTCCTTATTATGAAGGACCACACTCGTGGAAAAATCGTTTAAATTCTCCCGAGGGCGGATTGTGGGCACAATCTCAAACCCATGAGTGGAGTATTTGTGATAAGTGTGGTCGTCAAAATGTTCACTGGGAGTATTGTGCTTATTTGTCCTTCCCTTTCCCAAGCCCCCGCTATGATGATTCTACTTTTGGTGATGAAATTTATATGGATATGGAGGTAGAAGAAATTGAGCATGGTCAAAATGGAGAGTTCAAGCTCATGTTAGAATGCTTACTTGAAGGAGGAAACAAAGAGCAAAATGCCTTGAAGGAGCTTTTGGAAAATAGCCTCCAAAATGACATGGCGCTTGAAAGGTTGAACTTACAAATGGGAGAAAAGCTTGAAGCTTTAGAGGTCCAAAAAGCCTCGGAAGTGAATGATAGCCAAGAATCTTCCTTGGAGTTTGAAGCCAAAAATCCTTCCTTGGCACTTTATCCAAACCAAGAAGAACTCTCAAATGCTCAAAATGAGAAGATGATGCTCATGTTGGAGGCCATTCTTGAGAATGAGCAGAAGCACAACTTTGCACTCGAGGACATGAAGCAAGTCTTGACTCAAAATGATGAGGATATCCCCACTTTGGAAGATCAAATGGAAATATTGGTTGAGGCTCACTATGCCCACCAACTTGAGAGTGTGGAAAGAAGTCAAGAAGAGTCCGATTTCGAGGAAGAAAGTGAGCTTTACTTTGAGGAATCAAGAATTGAACATCCGCCAACCGACTCCATGCTTGTTAGTGAAGCTAAGAGAAATATGGAATTAGAGTCAACCGGTGAAATTGAAAATATGGTTAAAATTAACTCTAGTCCGGGGGAAAAGAGGATGTCAAAATCCGAGAAGAATTGCAAGTTGGAGGGTTGATGTCACATTCCAAGCATTTTTCAACATTGGAATTGTGTGGTGATATGGGAATTGAACTACACGAGTCAATGAGGGATTGCGAGGAGGAGAGACAAAAGCCGTACATCTTACAATTTGAGGGACCAAGAAGGCAAAATGACATCCCTCACATGAAAGCCAAGAAATGCAAAATTAAGAAATTAATGCTTGGCTTGATCATCTACTTACCACCTCCCACCTCTCGTGTTCACAAGCTTGATTCCAAGTTAGGTGCCCAGTTCATATCGTCCAAATGGCGAGAAAAGTGGTAAAGTTGATCCGCATCGTGCCACGACGTTAAATGCGGCGCTTGGTGGGAGGCAACCCATAGTTTTCAAAATTTTTGGTCGTTTTTTAAATTTTTTTTTTGGAATAGTTTATTATGTTATTTTTGACTAATCTGCAAAGTTTTAGATTTTTTGGAGTTGAATTAAGGGGTTTGAAGTGTTGGAACAAGCCAAAAACAGTGGCTGCCCAGACCTGTCTAGCTGAAGTCTGGTGCAACCGCACCTGCGGACACAATCACGCAGGTGCGCGCACGCAGAAGCGGGTTTCTAGGTGCAGATGTGTAGTTTCCACAGGTGCGATTAAATTATCACAGAAGCGGCTGCGCAGAAGCGTTTCTTTAACTGCAGGTGCAAAAAATCGGGCAAGTTTAATGAATTAAGCCCTCATTTCATCAAGTATTCTCTGACCTTTTTTCCCCAAAACCCGAACTCCTCCATCTCTCACATACTCAAATCCTCCATTGCTCTTGATTTCTACTGCTCTCACACAAGACAACACAGGTATCTCTCATCTACTTCTCTTTTCTTCTTCTTCTTCCTCATTTCTGAGTTCCCATGGCCTTTTCCCCATATTCCCCATTTCCCTATGATTGATATTGATATTAGGGTGAGGAAATTGGTTGAGAGTAGTTTTGTGTGTGCTGTTAATGATGAAGAACAAATTTTTGGGAAGTCTGAGTACCAAAGTAAATTGAAGAAGCATAGCATTATCTCTATCTGTAATGTGTTCGCCAAATTGTCCGAAAGAAATGTTGTTGCTAAGTGCCTTGAAATCAAGTTGATCAACTCGTAAAAACTTGTATTACACTAATTTAGAAGTCTTGAGTATAAATTAGGTACCAAAATCATGTTTAAGAAGTGAAAAGAGTTGAAAAATTCTGGGTATTTGAACCCTTGGATGAACACCGCAGAAGCGGAAAAAGTGCCGTAGATGCGGCCTCGCACCTGTGTTGACTGTTCCGCAGGTGAGAACTCTGGTGAGATGGGCAAAAACTACAGAAGCGGGACCGTACCTACGATGTTCTTTCAGCAGGTGCGAAAACTAGGCAGATTCTGCAATTCCAGTAGCTTTGCAACTGGAGCTTCCCGGGCCCGTTCAACTTGATTATTTGGCCTAATTGCATTGTTTTAAATTGCTTAACATGATTCTACTACTCGACTAACATTGTTTTGACTTTTGAAGGTACTTTGAGCTAAAATGGACCCGAACATGAATGAAAATGCTCCACTTAATCATGAAATTGAGGAGGTCGCTGAGGAAAAATTTGATAATTCACGATTCATGTCTGTTGATTGTCATCGCCGGTATTATGACAATCTTATCACAAAGAAGATCGTGCTTGAAAAAGGGATCGCCGAGGATAAATTGGCCGAGCTGCTCCCAGAATTCTATGGCCGTCTACAAACCTCCGGATGGTCATGCTTCATTCCTACTCCATGCAAAGCCAATGAGGAGTGGGTTCGTGAATTTTACGCGAATCTTAAGCGTAAAAGCTTCGCCGACGCACAACTCACCATAAGGGGTAAGACAGTGAGGTTTGGGACTGAGCAGATTAATGACATACTTGAGATTCCTGACCATCCACTCGAGCCAATGCTAGAAAAAGATCATTGCAACAATGTAGAATGGCTTGCGTCTAAACTCTATCCTGCAAGCATGAGAAAAAAATAGGCCAACAAGAGAAGGGGTTTGAAGTCGGTTGACTTCATATCTAAAGCTAAAATATGGCTCTACATCCTCTGCAACAGGGTATCACCCTGTGGAAATGTCTCAGATGTATCATACACTAGAGCCTTGATCATTGCATGCCTTCTTGATGGCAATCCTGTGAATGTCGGCCATTATATCTTATGGGAGTTGAGAGTATCTGATAGACGACAACGCAGGGTTGATGTTTCCTTCGCTGATTACAGAGTTGTGCAGGCGGGCAGAGGTTGAGGTGCGCAGCACCGATCACTGGTTGCCGGCCGACAAACCTTTTCATCTGTGAGAGTAACGGGCGAGGGTAGTGCAGTAAAGAGTAAGAAGAGGAAAGTCACCACTACTGTTGCCGGACCAGAGTCATCCTCACAGGCAGCTGTGCCTGAGGGACCATTTGGGATGCTAAACTCACAGCTTGCATCCATTCGTGACTTAGTGTCACAGCTCCCTAGTGGGTCCTCATCCTCCCAGCCTATGCCCACATACTTCACCAGGGAAGACATGAAGACCTACTTAGATGCACAGAAAAAGCAGGCAGAGTCTCAGGAGAAAATAGCAGCATCTGTTGGCATACTCGAGACTGCCTATGGCAACTTGGCCAAGGCACATGCAGATCTTCGGTCAGACTTCCAAAAGGAGAAGGTGAAGAATAAGAAGAAGGGCAAGTTTATGATCAAGATGTGGAAGGCATCTTCAAATGGGGGCAGGCAAACAGGAAGATACCAGTTGAGGACGACGATGATAACGAAGAGTATTGTTTCATGTCAAATGCTGCTAGTGATGATACTGATGATACCGATGATGATGAGGCCGCGAGTTCTTCACGGCAGTGATTAGCCTTCCTCCTGCAGTCTACTAGTCTGATGCAGACCTCGGGGAGACCCTCAAACTACTTGTATTTTTATTTTGATATTGTGCAGTGAGGACACTGCAATGTTGTTAGTTGGGGGTGGCTTTAGGAAGTATACTTTATTCGTACATTGATGCTATATATTGCCCTTGCCGGGTTTATGTTATGGTATGGATATTGTGTGCCCTTGCTGAGCATGTTTTTGCTTATCATGTGCTCTTACCGAGGGTAGTTGTGATTGGTTGTACATTTGCAGATTTGTCACTTTCGTTAATCTATTTTATTTTTCTTTCTTTATTTATTCTTTAGTAGTTTTTAGTTTATGTTATTTTTGCTCCTTTACTATTAGTTGCTTTTGTTATTTATTTTCTTTAGTAGTTTTTATTATTTTATTTTTATTTCTTCAGTAGTATCTCCTTGAATTTTCTTTATGCTACGGTTTTTTTCCGAGGAATATTTTTGTGTTGAACCGGGTGACTTTTTCCTATAATGGATGGCGTGACGACTTTCTTAAGGGAATTAGTCTTGTTTTGTTATGTGGAGACTTTTGGATTATTTGATACTAATGAAATTAGTCTCTTGTATGTGAAGTGTGAATTAAGAATACCCCTCCGAATTTTAGTTTTAAATCGAAAAAGTAAGTTGCATGGGGAAGAATAATTTTTGTGATAACTTTTTGGCTCTTTTGGTGACTCTTTGCCCACTAGTTAGCATGATATTGCTCTAGATGCTCTTACTAAGAAGTGAAATTGATCCGTCTTGATTAGTTCATGTGCCATGAGTGTTAGTTTCTGTTATAAATAATTCTTGTGTTTATTTCTATCATCTAAAACTTGCCCGGTTGGTCTTTCAATGCTAATGTTAGTTATGGTTGGTTAGAGGGATGACCTTAGGCATTCTTTGTGATCTTTGAAAAAGCCTCTTTAGCCTTTCAAGCCTACCATTGCATAAATATTATCACTAGTTTATCCCATTTGAGCCTTTAACCTTTTCTTTGGCCACCTCATTACAAACCTTTACCCTTTTGTGAAATAATTCCCTCTTTTGAACCCGTCCATCCTTGAATATTGAGAATGAGGCTAAAAGCCTAAGTTGGGGGTGTTGGTGTCAAGTTGGAAATCGGTGAGGTTGTACATTGAGGGTAGAAACATATACCTCAAAGTTGTTCATATGAAATTACTCAAGCTCCAAAAGAAAATAGTTATATAAATATGGAGTCTTGAGAAAATTAGAGAGGTACTATAAGGTGGTTCTATGTTGGTAACTAGAGGACAATAAGGGCTATGTGGTTTAAAAAGAAACAAAGTGCAAAAAGAAAGACAAATGTGAGTAGTGTTCAAGGAGGGTGTACTCACTTGTATCCCAAATGCTATTCCGACCATTCCCTATACCTGCATTACAAGCTTAAAATGTCCTTATGGGATCTCCAACCGAATGTTCTTGAATAGGCGGCGAATTAAAATAAGGGCAAGCTTATGGAATGATATTTTGTAACACTTGAAATTCTTTGTTGAGAGTGATTGTCTTTGTGCAATTATCCCTTGTGTGTTATTGTAAATATGGTGATTTTGGGACTTCTTTCTTGTGAGGGAACATGAATTAGGATGGATTGGTGACATTGATGTATCCGGAAATGAGTAAATATAGCATATGTAGTAGACTAGTGCTTTTGAGTCACTTCTCGAGGCTTAATGTTGTCACTTGATTATTTTGAAACTCCTTTGCATTTTTTTGAAGTTGTTTTTAAATGAGGGAGTTATTTGGGTAAGACTCACATGCTTGAGCCTAGTTATTAGTACCAACCAAATCGATAAGTATGGTGCTTAATTGGTGAATGTGATTTGTAAATGATAGCAATACTACTTGTGCTTTAAATGGTAGAACCTCATTGAATTATTGGTTTTGATTTGCTTGAGGACAAGCAAAAGCTTTAAGTTGGGGGTGTTGATGAGTGGTGATTTTACCACTCATTATAGTCTCTTTTCTTCAGTTTTTTTTAATTATAATATAAGGGCGTTTATGGTGTGTATTGTTAGATTTTTAAGTAAATGATGCCATGAAGAGAGTTGAATTCAATTGAAGTGGAATTGAGCAAAAAAGGGTTGCAAAACTCTTTAGTGATTCCGCATCTGCGGAAGACTGGTCGCAGAAGCGACCTCGCATCTGCGGGATTGAGCTACCTTGCCTGGGATCACATTTACGAGACAAGAACCGCTTCTGCGGTTGCGCATCTGCTCTTGCAAGTCCGCATATGCGGAGCCAGAGTTTCCGTTCAATGTTCGCATCTGCGATAGGCGATCCGCATCTGCGGAGCCGCACCTGCGAGGATCCTTCCGCAGGTGCGGTCAACGGGCTTCAGACCTGGGCAGGAATGACATTTCACATTTTCTCAACTCTAAACCCACAAATACACGACCTAGCAGATCTTTGGCATCTTTGGCTTAATTTTCAGTCCTTAGACTAGAGACAACAAGTTTTGGAGCTAGGGTTGTTGCACACACACTTTTGTCTTGAAGATTTGAAGCTTTTGGTTGAGAATTTCTTACTCATTTCTTTATTTCCTTGCTTTGTATTGAATATCTAAGTGTGTAGTATTTATTTCAACACTTGAATCTTGTTTATGGGAATATTCATAATTACAGTGTGGATTAAATATCTTGTTGTGCTTATGCATTGAATGATTTTTTTATCTTTTATGAAGTGAGTTATCGTTTCTTTAATTATTCTTGTTCTTTAATGTTTCCAAAGGAATTAGCTAACCCTAGGACTCGCCCATTAACTTCGAATTAATTTTGGGAAAGATTATTTGGGGTTGGGAAAGATTAACTAACAAGAACTTGAGGCTTTAACCCTTATTTCATAGATTCTACCTAGGGATAGGATTGAATTGCTTGTAGCCATAATTGGTGCTTAATCTCCTAATTGTTTTGGGGATAATTCAATTAGGAAGTCTTGTTAGTCTTTGAAAGAAGCTAATATAGAATTATTACCCGAGGCTAATTAACATAAACTCGTTCATATTTGTAAAATCGTGAAATACATTGGATCATTACTTGAGTGTAATTCCCCGTGTATCCACACTTGTAGCCATTGATCATTTTACTTTCTTTCTAGGTTATTTTACATTTTCGCAATTAGATATAAATATTTTCTCAAAACAATTCTAAGTGTTTGGCGTTACATAACAAGTGATAATTCTCTTACATTCCTAATCGCCTACATATTGTTCTCTGTGGGATTCGACCCCGACTCATAGTTGGGTAAATTATAATGCATGCGACCGTGTCCATTTACTTTTTAGTAGTGGATTTGGACGTCATCACTTAGCATCACCCTTCTCGGTAATGATGGTCATTTTCTTCTTCTTTGTTTTCTCTATGCTTTGTATCATTGCTTTTCTTTGAATCCCTTCAACTCTTCACTTTATTCACTTTCTTTTTTGCATTTTCTTTGTTTATTATTTCTTTTTCTTTGCCTATCCTTTCCTTCGTTTCTTCTCTTTTTGTGCCTTTACCACTTTCAAACTCCTCGTCTCTCCCCCAAACTTACGTTTTAGCCAATTACTTCTCAAGAATGATAAGGAAAGCTAAGGTGCCAAGAGAGGGTCACTACAAAACGGGTAAAGGCTTGTAACGTGGCTATCAAATGAGAAAGGTCTTAGGCTCAAATGGGTTGAGTAGGGATAGCAACATTGGTAGGACATGGAAAATTTCAAGCGGGTCAAGGAGAGCCTACAATCACTTCTCAAGCCAAGCAAAACCTAGAATTTCGCCTAGAAACACATTCGGGGAAAGTTCTAGAACATTTGCACGGGTACTTGGACTTGCGACAAAAATCTCTCTTCTCACCCAATTGGATTGTTAAAGAGGATAGAGTCGAGGGCCCACAACAACCATAATCAAGATTGAAAATCATTAATGTTTCAACTAAACCACTCGATGATTGCTCAAGTCAACACAAGAGTCTAAAGGTCACTGATTAGAGCTATTTCTTGCCAAAAACTTGTTTTTAACCATAAGGCCGTAGTTAAATGTGATGGTACCAAGTGAAGCATGCTTGACCCTTTTATTCATTAATACTACTATTTTTTACCTAAACATTAAAAACGGACTCAATCCCTTAAGAAGGTTGTCAAGCCATCCATCGTTGGGAAGAGCCACCTGGTTCACACAAAACCGACCGTTGGAAAGAACTAAGGCATTAAGAAAACCAAAGTCTTAAAGCTCAATTAAACATAAAACGAAGCTACCAACTCAAAAAAAAGCTATTAAAGTAAATACAAGTTATACTACTAAGAAAAACAAACTAAAGAAGCTATGAAATAAACTACTGAAAGTAAGACAAATGAATATACAAATCGGGGGGAAATGAATATATACATCAAGAGAGAGGAAGGAACATATACATAATGAAAGAAAGAATAAAGATAAGAGAAAAAGAGTATTAAAGTTATTACAGGCCAATGTCATATCAAACCATCCAAAATAGACCACCCCTTGAATAAGAATAAGCATTGTACTCAATGCTTAACAAAAATTAGAATAAGGAAGGGTAGAGAGTAAAGAGAACTCCCTATGTGGTCTCAGTGTGCATGGCATCATCACCACCCCTAGGCTCCTCCAACTGTATCTCATCGTCCTCTACTCGGGGAGTAGCGGGGTTGGTGAACATTTGTAACACTGCCTCAACGGTGTGGGCAGTGAGGTCTGGCTTCAGACTGGCTAGCTTCTACCTCTGATGCCTCTGGTACTGATGGTGCTGCTGGTGCTGACTCCATCAGTAGATCAAGTGGAAGATCCCCGGCTGATGCTATTTTGGCCACTTCTTTGGTTAGCTTGTCAAGTGCTTTCTTCGAGGCCTGTGATTTCCTCATCTTCTTCACCCGTTTTCCTAACTCCTCAATCACTCCCCCATGTTCCACCTGAGTATCCATGATAGTCTGCTGGTTTTCCAGAATCTTCTTCAAGGTCTCCTCCACTGTGGGAGAAGTCTGGGGTGCTGGGGTGGAAGACTGTGCTGCAACAGCACTGGATAAGTTAGCCATCTTTGCAGTAGCTGTCTGCATCCAGTTGTTGATACTAGCCAGATTCTGGGAGACTCTCATCGCTGTGAGTGGATAAGTAGAAGAGGAAGGTACTGAAACTGATGGTGGCCCTGCAGATGGTGGTGGATGTATGGCAGCTGTATTGCTATAAGGCCCGGCAAAGGTGGCAGGCCTATCAGCTGAAGGTATGGCTGCTGAAGCTGTAGCTACCACCGAAGGCTCTTCAGACTGGCCCTCGGTAGTAGTTGGGTGACCTTTGCTCTTGTTCTTTGGGTTCCTCGGATCCTTGAGAGAGTACCATGAAAAGGGCTTCTTTGCCCGAACCTTTGTATCAAATGGCTTTGATTCCACTCCCACATCCGTAAGGTATTCAACGATGGTGTTCGGATACGGGTAGGAGCTCTCACCCTGCTAGACAACTACTGACAGGTTGGCCGACAAGATGGAACCCACATTGATTGGGTACCCAGCCATGATGGATGCCACTAAAACCGACCGAGGGATAGGAAGGATGTTCTCATTTCTGCTTGGATCAATCCAGCTGCAGACAAATATTTGCCAACCTTTGGCTTCAAAGTTTAGGGTGTTCCGCTGAATGGGATCCCCTGCTATGATCCATGGTGGTGGTGGGCCTGGACCTGCTAGTATCTTGGCTAACCAAGGGCGAGCCACATCACCCAACCGACATTTCTCCAGATATTGTATGGGCTCCATATCTTCTAGTCTCAAGTACGAGTTCAGGGATGTCTGATCAAATCTGACCTTCGAATTTCTCACCTTGGTCACCTTAGTCCCTTTTTTTATGTGCGCCACATTGACGTAAAATTATCGGACTAACTGTTCCTTGGCGTCCACTACAGCTTGGGTAAAGTAGGCCGACCATCCTTTTCTTTCCCAAAACTGTCTTGCCACGTTCAGGTTGTATCTATCCAAATTCTTCAAATCAAATTTATGCTCAAGAGTGAGCGATCTCTTAGTCCACAATTCTCTGAAGCTGTTGAAGGCAGTTAGGCTCACAAATCTCTCCTCCCACACTTCCTACTTCTTTGACCTCTCTAGGCCGACAACTTGGGTGTCACCCCCTCAACTATCATCCGGCATATCCTCATCATCATCAATTGGGATAGGTGTTGCGGGGGCATGTGAGGAAGAAGGCTCTGAACCTTGGCTATCCTCTTCCGAACCCTTAGAAAAGCTAGCTGAGGAGGAAGGCTCATCTCTGAGCTATAGTCTTCTTTGTAGAGATTGGGCATTGGGTTGCTCTTGTACAAAATTGCCCTCAGAGGCTTCCCTAAATGGGAGATATTCACTTGATTGTGCAGGCTTTGGGACTCTCCCAGCAGTGGGCTTCTTTGTTATGGTTCTTTGTGCAGCAAGTGGTAGGCCTCGGGAGGGTTCACCCCTCCCTTTAGAAGTATCTCCTCGACTACGAGATCGCACAATTGTCTGCAATTCATAGAAATTGGATTCAGTTAAGTCCACATTACTGTTTAAAATAGGTGTAGTCAGTTGCAGGGAAAACAGAAGTAGGGTCGAGAAGTGTGGTTCACACAAAAATGAGTGCGACCGTACAAAGGCAAGTGCGGACCACACAATTTTGAAGTGTGGCTGCAGTCATGGTTCTGCGGTCCGCATAATTTCTTGTGGGACTGCATAATTAAAGTGCGGATCGCACAATTTTGAGTGCGGTAGCAAAATTCCAGTCTCAAACTAGCAACTCTCTGATATTAGAGAATGGGTCGATCTGCGGCCGCACACGAAATTCTGCGACCGCAGTCCAATTTCTACAGACCGCATAATTTTGGGTGCGGTCCGCACATTCAACTCACACCAACTGCCTTGCACGATGGGTCTGCGGACCGCACAATTTCTTGTGCGGCTGCACAGTTCAAAAAATTATGATAGTTATCTGGATTTCTAACTTCTACACAAACTGGACAAGGCAAGGCTAATTAAGCGTGATAACTAGTCTACCCATCCCCCATTTAGAAACCATGAAGTTACCCACATGAAGTTAGGCCCACATGATCTTTAATTTTACTATTAGGACACAAAATAACTAACCTAACTAAGAACAAAAATTAAGAAAATTGAAAAAAATCTAAGGATGAATCTACATACCAGTAATGTATGATGTTAGGAATAGATTGAGATGATGAAATGAGAGTTAAAGCTTGAAAGTACTGTTCTCTTGCTTTTTGTGAATATACGGAGTGTGTAAAGTGTGAATAGTGTGAGGAGGGCCTATTTATAGGTTGCCAAAGTTAGGGCCAAATTTGAGTTGAGTGCGGCCGCACAAGTTTGAGTGCGGTCCGTACTCTTTACCTGGACCTTGATGAGCTCTGCTGTCCGCACAAAGGTGAGTGCGGTCGCAGAATTTGTGCGGACCGCACAATTTCAAGTGCGGCTGCAGATTGGCTATGTTTTCTGTCAAACAAAGTTCAGAGAGGGTGCATTTTTGGGCCTCCAGTTGTGCAGCCGCACAATGAATTGTGCGACTGCAATTGCCTTTCTGCTATGGCATGCAAAATTGTGCGGTCCACACAATTAATGTGTGATCCGCACTTTTTCCTGGGCACAGTCTCTGCAAAGCACACTCAGTCCTGCATACGCTTCAAAACTAGTTAGCACAAATCAAACCCTATCTAAAGAAGAAGAAAAAGAAAAAGAAAAAGAAAAAGACACATGGGTTGCCTCCCAATAAGCGCTTGATTTAATATCACGGCACGATGCAGATTACCAATCACTTGAAATGGAGAACTGCCACGACGTGGCCATCATCAACTTTTCCGAGATAGTGTTTCACCCGGTGCCCATTGACTCTAAACACTTCATCATTCTTATTTTTCAGGTCCAATGCACCAAAGTGGGTTACATTCACAACCTCAAATAGGCCACTCCATTTAGACCCGGAAACATCCGCAATCGAGAGTTGAATAATAACACAAGATCACCTTCTTTGAACTCCTTGTTTCGAATGTACTTGTCATGGAGGCACTTCATCTTCTCCTTGAATAGAGACGAGCTTGTGTAGGCATGGTACCGGAATTCATCTAGCTCATTCAATTGTGCCACCCTTAAGTTCGCGGTGACATCCCACTCAAGGTTCAACTTCTTCAATGCCCACATGGCCATATGCTCAAGTTCTACTGGAAAATGACGAGCTTTCCCGAACACCAACTGGTATGGAGACATCCCAATCGGTGTTTTGTAAGCCGTCCTATAAGCCCAAGGAGAATCATCGAGCTTTCTTGACCCATCCATCCGGTTGGCATTCACTGTCTTTGACAAAATACTCTTGATCTCCCGGTTGGAGAATTCCACTTGTCCGCTTGCTTGAGAATGATAAGGGGTCGAGGCTTTGTGAGTGACACCATACTTTGTGAGTAAGGTATCAAAAGCATTATTGCAAAAGTGCGAACCCCCATCACTTATGATAGCCCTTGGAGTACCAAATCTTGTAAAAATGTTCTTCTTCAAAAATGCCACCACACTCCTTGCTTTATTGTTGGGCAAAGCAACGGCCTCAACCCATTTAGACACATAATCAATCGCGACTAGAATGTAGGTGTTCCCACAAGAGCTAACAAACGGACCCATGAAACTAATACCCCACACATCAAAAATATCTATCTCCAAAATGGTGGTGAGAGGCATTTCATTTTTCTATGAGATTCCACCGGCCCTTTGGCATTCATCACAACGCTTTACAAGCTCACTAGCATCCTTGTAGAGAGTAGGCCAATAGAATCCACAACTCAACACTTTTGTCGTTGTTCTCGCTCCATCATGGTGACCACCATACGGTGAAGAGTGGAAAGCCTCAAGAATTCCCATTTGTTCCTCCTCCGGTACGCATCTTCGAATCACACCATCAGTACAAATCCGGAAGAGGTATGATTTATTCCAATAATAGTCAAGGCAATCCCGTTTGAGCTTCTTCCTTTGGTTTGAAGAGAACTCATTCGATACAATACCACTCACAAGATAATTTGCTAAGTCGGTGAACCATGGCATATTGGTCATTGAAATGACTAAAAGTTGCTCGTTGGGGAAGGAACCATTGATCTCAAGGTCGTCATGTGGCCTCCCCTCCTCCTCCAATCGAGACAAGTGGTCCGCCACTTGATTTTCACTACCTTTGTGGTCTTGGATCTCTAGATCGAACTCTTGCAATAGTAGCACCCACCACATTAACCTCGCCTTTGAATCTTTCTTGCTCATTAAGTACCGAAGCGTCGCATGATCGGTGTGGACAATCAACTTTGTACCCATCAAGTACGAGCGAAACTTCTCCATAGCAAAGACAATAGCAAGGAGCTCTTTTTCGGTCACCGTATAATTGACATGGGCATCATTCATGGTCTTACTAGCATAGTAGACTGGATGGAAGATTTTGTTGATTCGTTGCCCCAAAACTGCTCCAACCGCCACATCACTTGCGTCACGCATGAGCTTAAAAGGCAATCTCCAATCCGGTGCGATAATAGTAGGAGTAGTAGTCAACTTGAACTTAAGCAATTCGAATGACTTTATGCAATCTTCGTTGAAATGGAACTTGGCATCCTTCTCCAAAAGCTAACACAAGGGGTTCACCACTTTGGAAAAATCCTTGATGAATCGGAATAAAACCCCGCATGGCCCAAGAAGCTCCTCACTCCCTTCACGGATGTAGGGGTGGGAGTTTAATCACCTCTATTTTGGCCTTGTCGACCTCAATACCATTCTTTGAAATTTTATGGCAAGGGACAATGCCTTCCTCGACCATGAAGTGACATTTCTCCCAATTCAATACTAAGTTCGTTTCTTCACATCTTGCCAAGACTTTATCCAAATTTTTCAAGCAATCATCAAAAGAATTCTCGACCACGGAAAAGTCATCCATGAAGACCTCAAGAAAATCCTCCACCATATCGGTGAAGATAGCCATCATACACTGTTGAAAAGTCACCGGTGCATTGCATACCCAAATGACATCTGCGAGAATGCGAAAGTACCATAGGGACATGTGAAAGTAGTCTTTTCTTGATCCTCTGGAGAATTATGAATTTGATTGTAGCCGGAATACCCATCGAGGAAATAATAGAAAGCACGGCCGGCCAACCTATCAAGCATTTGATCACGGAAAGGAAGTGGGAAATGATCTTTCCTTGTGACTTTGTTGAGCTTGCGGTAGTCCATACACACTTTCCACCCGGTCACCGTTCTTGTAGGAATCAACTCGTTCTTGTCACTGGTAACCACAGTCATGCCCCCTTTCTTTGGGACACATTGCACCAGAGAAGTCCATGAACTATCAGAAATGGGGTAAACAACCCTGGCATCCAACTACTTTATGATCTCCTTTTTGACCACCTCTTGCATTGCTTCATTTAGCCTTCTTTGATGTTCAACAGAGGGTTTGGCCCCATCCTCCAAAATAATTTTGTGCATGCAAAAAGGCAGGGCTTATGCCCCGAATATCCACCAATGTCCATCCTATAGATTTCTTCCTCTTTTGTAGCACCGCCAATGTTGAGTCTACCTGCACGTTAGTCAAATAAGAGGAAACAATAACCGATAAAGTAGAACAAGGGAGAAAGAATTCATACCTGAGATGTGGAGGCAATGGCTTTAACTCCAAGGTGGGAGGCTCCTGGATTGAGGGCTTTGTTGGAGGAGTTTTCCGATTTTCAAGATCCAAGGATAACTTGCGGGGTTCATAAGTGTACGACCCCATTCCTTGCAAAAGCATTCACACATTCCACATAGCCATCCTTCTCCTCATCATCATCAAGGTTGAGCAAAACGGCTTCCAAAGTATCCTCAATATTAATTGTGGCACTAGCATCATCAATAATCACATCGGTCACCAAGTCCACGAACGAACAAACTTCATTGTTGTTTGGTTGCCTCATAGATTTGCACACATGGAAGACTACCTTTTCATCACCCACCCGGAAGGTAAGCTCACCGGCTTCCACATCAACAAGAGCCTTACCTGTAGCAAGGAAAGGTCTACCTAAAATAATAGGCACCTCATAGTCCACTTCACAATCAAAAATCACATAGTCCGCCGGGAGGATGATCTTACCAACACGAACCAACACATCATCAATAATACCCAAAGGTCTCTTCATTGTACGATCCACCATTTGTAACCTAATGGATGTGGGTATTGGTTTCCCAATTCCCAAAGTTTTAAACACCGAACAGGGTATCAAGTTGATACTTGCCCCAAGATCACATAAAGCTTTGGCAAAGTCGGTGCTTCCAATGGTACAAGGGATTGTGAAAGCGCCGGATCTTCCAATTTAGGAGCCATTGAGTGCACAATTTCACTCACTTGATGTGTCATCTTTATAGTCTCACAATTCATCGACCTATTCTTTGTCACCAAGTCCTTCATTAACTTTGCATAACCTGGTATTTGCTCCAAGGCCTCAATCAATGGTACATTAATAGACAAACTCTTCATCATGTCAATAAACTTTTTGAATTGGTTCTCGCTATTTTGCTTGGCAAGCATTTGAATGTATGGAGGAGGAGGCCTTGACATTGGTGCCTTAGCCTTTGGCACTACCGATTCCAGTATGTCAACAATGTGCTCCCTAGACGGGTTCACTTCTTCTTGAGTCTCCTCCACATTGTCTTCAATATCAATTCTCACCTCATCATTTGCTTTCACTTCATTGCTTGGCCTCTCATCTTCTTGTACCAATTGTTCCTTATCCACAAAATTATTTTAGCTTGATGTGGTTACAACCCCGCTTTTTCCACTCCTTGTAGTAACACCCATGGCATGTCCCGTGTTCTTCCCACCCTTTAGGTTCACCACTGTATCACTTGGTAGTGCCTTCTTAGGACGAGTGTTCAAAGCTTGTGATATTTGGCCCAATTGAACTTCTAAATTCCAATAGAAGTGTTGTGAGAGGTTAGTTAAGCATCGAAGTCAGCATTCTTCTCCATCATTTGTTTAAACATGTTCTCAATTCGTCCCATCTCGTTGTTGGAAGAGCTTGGACCTTGAGAAGGATAGGGAGCGGGTTGCTCGGTTGTTGAAACATCGGGGGCCTTTGAAAACCCGACCCCCGGTTGTTATTGTTGTTCCACCCTCATTGGTTGTTACCTCCCCAATAGCCTTGTTATTGCCACTCCAATTGCCTTAGTTATTTTGACCATTCCAATTTCCTTGATTGTTCCAATTCCCTTGGTTATTTTGATTGTTCCAACTACCTTAATTGCTTGAATTCCAATTTGCTTGATTTCCTTGTGGTCGCCATTGTTGTTGATTTGGGCCTTGATTGTTGTTTCTTTGCCCTTGGAAGTTGTTCACATATTGTACTTCCTCCTCTTGTTCATTGTATTGTCCATCTTGGTCAAACCCATTATCATCTTGCACATAATTTTCAAGACGGTTTTGCACTTGAGAACCCTTTTTTCTTCTCTTGTTTACCATTATATTAACTCCCTCCATTGCATTTACTTGCTTGGGACCTTTCACTTGTTGAAGTTGAGCTTTTGCTAGCTGATTCATTGTGGTGGTCAACTCGGCAATTGCTTGCCCATGATCATGTAATTCTTTATGCAAGTGAATCACATTTGGATCAACTTGAGGAACGTTTACTCTACTTTTCCATGCCGACGAAGTATCGCCCATTTCATCTAAGATCTTGCAAACTTCCGCATATGGCGTTGTCATGAAATTTCCACCGGCAAGTTGGTTGACCACGCATTTTGTTGATCCCCCTATAGAAAGTTTGTTGAATCATAGCCTCTGTCATGTCATTATTGGGGCACACTTTGACCATTGTTCGGTATCTCTCCCACATCTCATGCAAAGTCTCGTTGGGTTCTTGTTTGAAAGCTAGAATCTCATCCCTAAGAGTTGCCATACGCCCAGGAGAAAAGAACTTGGAAATGAATTTCTCGGCCATATAATGATTTGGCAATCACACGCAATTACCCACTCGATACCTCTCGATAGTTAGAGTAGTTTTGCCTAAGTTGGCTTTCTCAAGTCCAAATAGGTAATTCACAAAACAAGTGATAGATGCTCAAGTCGGGTCTTACTATCTCTAGATTCAACCCTTTTATTTGGGGCTATCAATTTCTTGAGTTCACCCCAATTCCTTGTTAGCCAAGTTTTCCTAGACTTAATCTCTCTTTCTCAAGTAGAAACTAAGTCAATAGGCATGAATCAATGTTTGCAACCATTAATTCTTAAATTCAAGTAAGAACTAGGCTAAATATCACTCACCCAATCACAAACAAGCCCTAAATTAAACACCCATTAGGTACCCACACTAGGGTTGGGTCACAACCCTAGCTAAGAAATTAGCTACTCATAGAGAAAATTGAAGAAACTAAAGAAGACAATAAGACTAAACTCATAATAGATGATAAAGTGAAGAAAATCCAATGTTAGAATGATAAACTATTACAAAGTTACCCAAAGCAGTAAAGGAAAAATGGCTATCTATTTTCTGGTATTCGAACTTAACCTAATTTTGACAAAAAAGACTATCTATACACAGCTGAAATTATCGGACAAAATTTCCCTTGCGAAGGTTCTGCGGCCGCACAATTCTGTGTGTGGTCCGCACTTTGAAGCTGGCTCGACAGGATGGACTTCTACGGCCTCACAATTCTGAGTTGCGGCCGCACTTCTTCAGATTCTACAAACCGCACATTTCTGAGTGCGGCGACACTCTTAAACTTGAGCTTGACCTAAGAGATTTCTGCGGACCGCACATTTCTGAGTGCGGCCGCACTTTTGAATCCTGCGGCCGCACAATAATAGTGCGGTCCGCACTTCTTCATGGTCCCAGAATCACACCTCTCTAAACCTCATCTTCTGCGGCCGCACAATAATTGTGTGGTCTGCACTTTGCAAAGGAAACCTGTCAGCAGTTTCTTCATGGTCTGCGGTCGCATTCAATATTGTGCGGTCCGCATTTTTCTCTTTTCGCTTTGTTTTAGTCCTTGTCCAAAATTACTTCTTCTTTAATTGATTTTCATCTCTTTGACTCATATTCCAACACACCTGCAAGTAAGCACATTTCATCAGTTTTCGGGAATACCTTTAAGCAATTTTGAGCTAAAACGAAAGTAAAAGAGTGCAAATAAGTAGTCAAAATCCCTACTTATAAATGACCCCATTCCTTGCAAAGAGTTTACACATTCCATAAAAACATCCATCTCATCATCATCAAAGTTGAGCAACACGGGCTCCAACATATCACCAACATTGATAGTAGCACTTGTATCATCAATAATGACATAGATCACTAAATCGACAAAATAACACCCTCATTGCTATTTGGTTGCCGCATGGACTTACACACATGGAATATCACTTTTTCATCACCAACCCGAAAATTGAGTTCTCCGGCTTCAACATCACAAAGAGCCTTACCCATATCAAGGAAAGGTCTCGCATGAATAATTGGCACTTCATAATCAACTTCACAATCTAGAATTACAAAGTCCGCCGGAAGAATGAATTTATCAACCCGGACCAAAACATCTTCTATCACACCCAATGCCTTTTCATGGTACAATCGGCCATTTGCAATCTCATAGAAGTGGGTCTTGGTTTCCCAATCCCCAAAGTCTTGAAAACCAAATAGGGCATCAAATTTATACTTGCCCCAAGATCACAAAGAGCTTTAGCAAACTCGGCACTTCCAATTGTACAAGGAATCGTGAAAGCACCGGGATCCTCCAAGTGAGGAGTCATTGAATGAATAATTGCACTCACTTGATGAGTGACTTTGATAGTCTCAAAATTCATCGACCGCTTCTTTGTCCCAAGATCTTTCATAAAGTTTGCATAATCGGGCATTTTTTCCAAAGCTTCGACCAATGGCACATTGATCGAAAGACTCTTTGTCATTTGAATGAACTTCTTGAATTGATTTTCACCATTTTCTTGGCAAGTCTTTGAGGGTATGGAGGTGGAGGATTAGGCAATGGTGCCTTTGTTTTTTGCACTACCGGTTCCGCTATGTCAATGACGTGTTCCCTAGACGGGTTCACCTCCTCTTGAGTCTCTTCCACACTATCATCAATATCAATCCGAACTTCCTCATTTGGTTGAAGAACATTGTTCGGGATCTCTTCTTCTTGCATTACTTTATCATCGTCAACAAGTCACCTTCCACTTGAGGTGGGTGCATTCCCGCCTCTTCCACTTCTTGTGATAACCGCCATAGCATGCCCCGTATTGTTACCATCCTTTGGGTTTACCACCGTGTCGCTTGGTAGTGCACCTTTAGGATGAGAATTTAGAGCTTGAGAGAGTTGCCCCATTTGAACTTCTAGGTTGAGGATTGATGTGTTGTGTGAGGTAAGTTGGGCATCCGATTCGGCACTCTTTTCCACCATTTTCTTGAACATATTCTCAATACGTCCCATCTTACTGTTTGAAGAACTTGAACCATGGGAAGGATAAGGAGGTGGGTTTCTCGGTTGTTGATACATTGGGGGCCTTTGAAACCCGACCCCGGTTTCCTTGATTGTTACCCAACCTCCTTGGTTATTGCCTCCCTAATTTCGTTGGATGTTTCCACTCCAATTTCCTTGATTGTTGTTGTTATGCCAATTTCCTTGATTCTTAGAATTCCAATTGCCATGATTGTTTTGTGATCACCATTTTTGTTGGTTTGGGCCTTGGAAGTTGTTTCTTTGCCCTTGAAAATTGTTCACATATTGTACTTCCTCCTCTTTCTCATTATAAGAATCATCTTGATCAAAACCACTATCATCTTGCTCATAGTTCTCCACTCGATTTTGCACTTGTGGACCCTTGGTCCTCCTCTTGTTCATCAAAACATTCACTCCATCCACAGCATGAACTTGCTTAGGGGATTGCACTTGATTTAGTTGAGCCTTTGCTAGTTGAGTCATGGTAGTGGTTAATTCGGCAATGGTTTGCCCATGGTCTTGCAATTCTTAGGGTCTTGCAACCTGGGATTGCCAAGCAGATGACGTTTCCACCATCTCATCTAAGATTTCACACGCATCCGCATAAGGCATAGTCATAAAGTTCCTACCGGCTAGTTGATTCACTATACATTGGTTGGTTGTGTTAATTCCGTGATAAAAGGTTTGTTGTAACATGTTTTCCGTCATATCGTTGTTGGGACATTTCTTAACCGTCGTTCTATAGCGCTCCCAAATTTCGTGTAGTGGTTCATTTGGCTCTTGCTTGAATGCCAAGATCTCATCTCGAAGTGTAGCCATGTGAGAGAAAAACTTAACAATGAACTTTTTCGCCAACTCATCCCAGGTGTGAATTGTATGGTTCGACAAATATTCCAACCAATCTAAAGCTTTCCCGGGTAAAGAGAAGGGAAAAAGCCTTAGCCTCAACGCATCCTTTGAAACATTAGTTTGCTTGCTCCCCCAACATGTATCCACAAAGCCCTTCAAATGTTTGTAAGCATTTTGAGTTGGTGCACCAATAAAGAAACCACGTTGCTCAAGCAAAGTGAACATCGCATTGGTGATTTGAAAGTTGCCCGCCCTAATCCGGTGTTGAGCTTCTCGTGGTGGAAGTAGGGGTGGAGCGGGAATATTGTCATGTGGTACCCGGGCAAATTTTCGAGCTCATTGTTTGCCATGTTTGTACCTATAATTTCTTAAACACGTTAGTAACACGGAAGGGAAAGAAGATATTCCAAAAACAAACTCAAATATATAGCTAACACCGTTTTAACGCTCCGGCAACGGCGCCAAAAATTTATCCACTCCCAATCCACACTCAACAATGAGTGGAAGACTTCATTGGAAGAATAGTACCCAACTATGAGTCGGGGTCGATTTCCTCAGGGAGCTAACAATGGGTGTTAGAGTGTATACTTGATGCGTGAAGACGAAACAACTTAAATACACTTCCAATCAAATTGGTTTGCAATTTACTTCTATAAACTACACTATAAATGCTCAATAAGAGAAATGAAATTAGAAATTGCCTAATTGTTTTTGGTTATTTTCAAATAGGTAAAAAGCCTAGGGATGTAACCTTTGCCTAGGTGTTCGCCTAATGGGTTGAGTAAGTTAATATTTGTTTTATTGATTGGGTTAATTATAGATCTCAACTCTAAGTTACCCACTCAATACCTCTCAGTCACAGAGTGATTTTGCCAAATTTGGCATTCTCAAGCCCAAATTGTTATTAAGCTAAATAGTTGATAGAATCTCAAGTTGAATTTTCCCTATCTCTAGTGCAAATCCTTTAATTAGGTTAGTCAAATTCTTAACTAGCACAATTTTTTGTTAGCCAAGTTTTCATAGACTAAGTCCCTCTTTCTCAAATAAAGACCAAGTCAAAAAGGTATGAATCAATATTTGCAACCATTAATTCTAGAATTAAAGCATGAACAAGGCTAAATAACAAAAACCCAATCATAAACAAGCATTAAATTAAATATCCATAAGGTTTACACACTAGAGTTGGGTCACAACCCTAGTAAAAATTTAGTTACTCATAGTAGAAAATGAAGAAAACAAATAAGAAATACTAATTAAATTCATAATATAAAATAAAAATGATAAACTATGATGTTCTTGTTCAAAAATGATCACAAGTTACCCAAAATGGTAACCTACAACAGCCAAAGCTGAGAAAACTTCAAAACTTGACCTAAAAATGTGATTCCCGTCTATTTATAGTGGCTCGAAATTTGCTAACAAAAATGTCCCTCGGGAGATTTTGTGGCAGCACAATTTGATGTGTGGTCCGCACATTGCTTGAGTTTGCAGGGGAATGGATTCTGCAGCCACGCAATTTACTCTGCGACTGCAATTCAGCTTCTGCGGCTGCACAATTTATGTGCGGTCCACACTTTAGGCAAGACTCAAGTCTTCGTCATTTCGCACACTCTTTGAACTTTTTGAATTTTTGTCTATGCGACCAGGTTCTGCGGCCGCACATATTCTGTGTGGTCTGCACTTCTTCTTTAATTACTCTGGGCTTCTTGATCAGGTCTGCGGCTGCAGAGAGAATTCTGCGGTCCACACTTGTTTCTGCGGCCGCAGAAGTATACAGAAATACTTCTGCGGACTGCACTTCTGGTCTCCTGCGCCCTTCTTGCCTTGTGAGTCGGAATACTCCTTTTCGAGTCGGATTTCTTCATGAGATCCCAAATCTCCAACATTCCTGTAATTTGCACACTTTCATTAGTTTTGGAAACATAAATCAATACTTTCGGACCAAAACAAAAGTAAAAAGGTACTAATAAGTAGTCAAAATCAACACTTACCAAAGTTACCGACCGACTTCGATCGGTAAAGTCGGTCGGTACGCTTAAGTGATTGTTGACTGTATTTGACCACAGTTAACCGACGAACTTCGGTCGGTTATCTTTAAAAAACTATTTTTTTGTGTGTTATTATTTCTTAAAATATTATAAAATTTAAAAAATAACTATAAAACTATAAGCATATATTTTATTCACATATATATTTACTAATAAATAATTATAAACTATAAGCATAATCTTTATAAATAGTTATATTAACTAATTACTTTTAATAAACTATAAGCATATATTTTATTCACACATATATATAATTAATCAATCATAAAAAACAAATAAAGGTATGTGTATGAGACGTTTATCTTATTCGAATTCTACATTTCGTCTTATATATTCATTCGTTTTATAACTAATTACAAATCATACAGATTAATAAATATCGGTCAAAACATTTTACCTTTTATATTCGTCTATCTAAGTTATAATTAAGTATATGAGTCATTTCACACACACAAACACACACACATACATTATAATGTAATTGATGATCAATCACATACATTACTACGCACGAAAACTTGATCAATTGATGAATTGGTAAACCAACATTATTCTATTTCAATATGTTTAGTCGATTGTTATATTAACTCGTTTACTTAATGCTAATAGCTTCTTTCATTTATTTAATTTGTGATACATATATACATGTCAAAGAGGTTTAGTATTGTTCTATATTTCATTTGTTCATAACTAATAATGTATGACATAGATTAATCGATATAAGTCGAGACGTTTTGTTTTTAATATTCATCGATGCATCTAAGAAAGTTATAAGTCGATGAATCGATTTACAAATACATATATTTGATGATGATCAATTATATATACTAATTAGATTATTGCTTCTTCACAAGTCTATCCCCCCAAAAAATAGACTTTGTAGCCCTAGCTCTTCACGTTCTTAGATGCGGTTATACCTATATATATATATATATATATATATATATATATATATATATATATATATATATACACACACACACACACACACATTCCGTTGTACTACTTTAACTATATATAGCTTGTTATAGTATATGTTAGTGCATTCATTATTTGTATTATAAAATAAAGTGTTAATGGATAATATTTAAATTATTTAGATAGTAAATTTTAATGTGATTTTAAAGTTTGACCATGATTGACCCATGAACCAACCGAAGTTGGTCGGTTATTTTCCAAAATTACAGCTACCGACCAAAGTTGGTCGGTAAAATGTTCTTCTGTAATAACCGATCGACTTTTATCGGTTACTTCAACTATAAATTTTATAAAATATTTTAAATAATTAAAATTTAAAAATGGGTCCACCTAACGGACGATGATGGTTGGTAATCATAAAAGTGCTTTGACTAAGCAAGTTTGACCATTGCAGTCAAATGTTTGACCAATATACCGACTGATTTCGGTCGGTATATTATAAAAAAAAATATAAAATATTTTTTTGGTAGTTTTCGTCCGCCTTGGACGATTTTTTGGTCGCTCTTTTTGACCGATCGAAGTCGGTCGGTAGGCCTCGGTCGGATTTTATCGGATTTCTAGTCGTGTATATTATGGAAAAAAACAATGGCATGATAGGAACTTGGTGAATAGCAAAGGGTCACCTAGTGGCTGTAGGCTCAACACAATAAGGTTAAACTTTTCTTAATTATATTAGTACAACATTAATCTGCAAAGTTAGGCGCTTATATCATTTATATCAATAACATGATAGTAATACAAATTTTAGTTTCAAATTATATATGTATATCCTTTAACTTTCCTCTTTAGAGCTTAAATTTAAATCTTCTAGAAAAGTTGTCAAAATTTACGATCAAAGTTATATCATGGCCCTTTACAATTTTGAATTTATGAAAATGACATTTTTAGATCTCTTATGTATAAAACACAGATCTCTTACGTGTAAAAGTAAATCTCCCATATGTAAAAAAAGAGGTAGGGTCATAAAACTAAAAACAAGTTTGTAAAAAGCCAAAAAATCAATTCACCCACTAACAAAATAGTAAGGAATATCAAATAATTTCTTATCTTAAAATTTTAAAAGATTGTGAATTCTTTTGTACAAAAATATATTCTTTTTAGTGTTAATTGCCTAGGTAGTTTTGCAAGTTCAGTTTATACATTAATTATATCTGTCAGTCATTTTTTAGATAGTAAACTATTTACTTTTTCTCCTCTTATTTCAGTAATATCATTCGCTCAAATTAAATATGAATTTATATGTTTAAATCTGATCACTATATATAGTGATAAACGTTAGCATTATGTACTTAGAACTTTAGGTCATTACGTTGGGCTAAAAATATAAAACTTGTTAATGCTCAAGTTCTCTAATTAACTTCTTAAAGACATAACTCAATAGCAAACTCCTTTTCCTTCTCATTAAACCAAAAAGGGACAAAGAAAATACTTTAAAATCAAAGTTATCAAATAAATCTTGATATTATAGAGATGCAAGTTTTTTTTTTTTTGGTGAAAAAGATAAACTTGCATTAAACATAATTAACGTAGCTACAGGGAGGTAGATGCAAAGGCATCCATTTCAGAGTTGTTTGTAACGCAGGAACTACTAACTAGTAGTAGAAACAACATGTGCCCTATTGTGAGTATCTAGTACAAAAGGGCTAGTGGAAGCATCCATGCACATAGTGTGTATGTTTTGATTGGCAAAAGCCTGGTCTTCATCAGTCATATGTTGCAATAAGCAGTGTTTCTTCCTTATACGCGGGACTCCAGTTTGGTCGTAATGCAAAAAGGTTTCAACAAAATCCGGTGGTTCCTCAAAAAATAATGGTGTAGCTGTTGTTGATATAGTGCATCCAGCTTTAGCTAAACCATCAGCCACCTCGTTACCCTCCCTGTAGGTGTGCTCCACGATGGCATTACGCAATAGGCCCAGGAGGTACCTGCAGTCAGTGATCAAGTTAGCATAATGCATATTATCAGAATGTAGCAGATGCAATACCTGTACAGCATCAATGTTCACTTCTAGGGGGTCTCTCGCGTAGGCAAATAATTCGTGCTAATCCATTAGAATTTGTTTCGTTGAATGGCTTCTCTTACAGCTAAGTATCTTTTAAGAGAAAATTTATTTGTCGTAATAATTTACCTTGAAGTTAGAAGTTTATAATTAGAGTTTAGATGTTTAGTTTTTACGATTAAAATTATATTTAGAGTTCCAAAATGAAACAACAAAAGATAGAGTTCGAAATTTGCACCGTAAAATTTAAGGTTTAGAGCTCATGAATTGAAATGTATGAATTTTTTTTATGGCTAGGTCAACTTTTACAATAAGGCATACGTTGTTGGGTTTATGTTATTTTTATTTTTTAAGTTCTTCTTTATTTCTTGATCATCAATTTTTTTCTTTTCTAGATTCTTAATTTTTTGGTATGAGGGAGGAAATAAGTCATAATTTTGCTGATTGTTCATATTTTTATTTCTTCATATACAAAAATATTTTTTTTCGAATAGGGAGGTGGGTGGGAAATGAAAAGTGGATGGAATAAACTTAGGTGGGGGCTACATCACATGATAGCCTTAAAAGGGATTTTTACCTAGATATACTATATTAGAAACTTATTTACCTATGTTCTCTATGTTTTGAAGTTTTTAATAAGTATCTAGATTTTTCTTACAAATTATATATCTATATATATATATATATCTATATATATATATATATATATATATATATATATATATATATATATATATATATATATATATATATATATATTGCTTCTTAAAAGACTCACACTCCATTATTAGTGCCTTCAACTATTCAATTATATCATTTCCTTTCTCTCTCCTTTTCTTTTTTTTACATCAAAATCCCTTAATCTACGCCCAGAATCTCCATCTTCTCTCTTTCCACCATTACCGACAGTTTTATATTATTAAAAATATTCTGAAATTTTATGATGATTGTATGATAACTGTATCATAATTGTATTTGAATCGTATCAGAATCATCAATACCTAAAACATAAATGTATCATACTTGTATCGCAATTGTATCTAACTTGTATCCGGTATATTAATACCCAAAATAATACATGATACAATATTAATAAATTAATATACAATTATTATACTTGTGATACAAACTGTGAATTCGTCACGAACGCACAACTGCTCGAACAATATACAATGAATATACAATTATCATACATTTGTAATATAATTCCTACAAACAATTATGATACATATACAATTATAATACAATCGCAAAATATTTCTACATTATTGTGACACAATTATGATCGTTATCTTCTTCAAGTTTCAATCACAACTCTACACTAAAAATTTAATATAATCGTATTATAATTATATTAGTATTGTAGCGAGTATTACTTTGGGTATTGATGTATCATATACAAGTCACATACAATAAAGATTTTAGAAAGAAAGAAAACAAGATACAAAACTTACCCACAACTTGATTCTAGAGCAATATTTCGAATTTCATCGTATTGTATCAATAAGAAATAGAGATTTTGGGTGATTAGTAAGAAAGAGAGAAATTGAATTTCAAAAGCTTTGGAAGAGGAAAAGAATCTGAAACTTTGGGGGAGATAACTTTGGGTAAGCAAGATTTTGGTAAGCGAGATTTCTTACTATGGGTAAGAATAATTTTGGATAATTGTTAAGAAAGAGAAAAAATATTTTTGTAATCTTTTGGAAAAGGAAAGAATCATAAATGTGGGAGAAATTATTGGAAATGAGGTTTGAGTGTCATGTAACTGATAGGCTAGATTTAAAGGATCTTGAATTTCTTCTTTTTTATGATTTTGTATATAACTAGTAAATATAGATATACAAAGTAATTAATAAAGAACCTAAATAAAGGTGGTAGATAAGTTTCTATTATAGTATAGCTAGGTAAAAAACTGTCACGACCCGAATTTTCCACCCTCGGGAGCCGTGATGGCGCCTACTCGTAGAAGCTAGGCAAGCCGCGAAATATAGAAATCACTAACTCTTTCATTTTAACAATTTGAATTAACAGGTAATCAACATTGAAATATAAACGATAAATGAAAATCAAGCGGAAGACTTAATCTGATAAAATAACTAAAGCCAGTACGAAAACGCCAACATACGTCTCTACCCGGAATCTGGTGTCACAATATCACGGACTGTCTATGAATGCTACAAGCAAATGTCTGAAAAAGAAAGTACAATCTATCTCGGAACAACTGAAAACAGAATACATAATAAGATAGAAGAGAACGTCGGGCCTGCGGACGCCTGCAGGACTACCTCGGGATCTCTAGCTGGACTGAAGACGACCACCCCAGATGCTACTGTCCAAAAGCTGCTCCGGGATCTGCACAGAGTGCAAAGTGTAGCATCAGCACAACCGACCCCATGTGCTGGTAAGTGCCTGGCCTAACCCCGGCGAAGTAGTGACGAGACTAGGACCAGACTCCAGATAAACCTGTGCAGTAAACTAAAACAGAAATAAACAAATACATATTGGAGGGGGTACATGCTGCGGGGAAAATATCAAGTCCAGCAGTAATTTAAGAGAAATATAAGTGAACAATTTAAGATCTACAGCAATCAATAATAACACTATGCGGCGCGCAACCCGATCCCTATCATTTAACACTGTTCCGGCGTGCAACCCGATCCAACTGTATCATTGTTGCGGCGTGCAACCCGATCCATTTATATCACCGTTGCGGCGTGCAACCCGATCTATTTATATCACTGTTGCGGTGTGCAACCCGATCCATTTATATTATTGTTGCGGCGTGCAACCCGATCCATTTATATCATTGTTGCGGCGTGCAACCCGGTCCATTTATATTATTGTTCCGGCGTGCAACCCAATCCAAATTTAACAATGTTGCGGCGCGCAACCCGATCCAAATATACAAACAACAACAATCATAACAAAAGTCCCGGCAAGGGATCAATAAGGAACTGCACTATCCCAGCAAGGGAATCGACAGTATAAGTAAATACGTCCCGGCAAGGGAGAAACAACTATAACCAATCATGTTCCAACATCTAGCTACCTCAGCTAACATCAATACTCAATCATAAGTAATTTCCATGAGAACAATCTAAATCTTTGCTCAATACCGAGAATCATCAATTTAAGCATCCGTAGTATTACTTAAGAACACAATAATTCACAATTTAAGACTCACGGTCATGTTTGACACCACCGTATAGATACTCATCACCATGCCTATACGTCATACTCAACAAGAAGCAAATAGGAAATAGGACACAACTCCTAATCCCTCAAGCTAAGGTTAGACCAAACACTTACCTCGAACTTCCACGGCCAACTCAAACCTCAAACACCGCTTTTCCTTTTGAATTTGGCTCCAAATCAATTGTATCTAGACATAATCGACTTAATAACATCAATAAACGCTAAACAATCCAATTCCAATGCTTAATTNTTTTCCATGAATTGTGAAACCTATGTAACCTAGAGCTCTAATACCAACTTGTCACGACCCGGATTTCCCACCCTCGGGAGTCGTGATGGCGCCTACTCGTAGAAGTTAGGCAAGCCGCGAAATATAGAAATCACTAACTCTTTCGTTTTAACAATTTGAATTAACAGGTAATCAACATTGAAATATAAACAATAAATGAAAATCAAGCGGAAGACTTAATCTGATTAAATAACTAAAGCCAGTACGACAACGCCAACATACGTCTCTACCCGGAATCTGGTGTCACAATATCACGGACTGTCTATGAATGCTACAAGCAAACGTCTGAAAAGAAAGTACAATCTGTCTCGGAACAACTGAAAACAAAATACATAATAAGATAGAAGAGAACGCCGTGCCTGCGGATGCCTGCAGGACTACCTCGAGATCTCTAGCTGGACAAAAGACGACCACCCCAGACGCTAATGTCCAAAAGCTGCTCCGGGATCTGCACAGAGTGCAGAGCGTAGCATCAGCACAACCGACCTCATGTGCTGGTAAGTGCCTGGCCTAACCCGGCGAAGTAGTGACGAGGCTAGGACCAGACTCCAGATAAACCTGTGCAGTTATATAATATACAGCGGAAAATAAAACAAAAATAAACAAATACATATGGGAGGGGGTACATGCTGCGAGGAAAATATCAAGTCCAGCAGTAATTTAAGAGAAATATAAGAAAACAATTTAAGATATAAAAATCAATAATAACACTGTTGCGGCGCGCAACTCGATCCCTATCATTTAACACTGTTCCGGTGTGCAACCCGATCCAACTGTATCATTGTTGCGGCGTGCAACCCGATCCATTTATATCACTGTTGCATCGTGCAACCCGATCCAATTATATCACTGTTGAGGCGTGCAACCCGATCCATTTATATCATTGTTGCGGTGTGCAACCCGATCCATTTATATCATTGTTGCGGCGTGCAACCCGGTCCATCTATATTATTGTTCCGCCGTGCAACCCGATCCAAATTTAACAATGTTGCGGCGCACAACCCGATCCAAATATACAATCAACAACAATCATAACAAAAGTCTCGGCAAGGGATCAATAAGGAACTACACTATCCCGGCAAGGGAATTGACAGTATAAGTAAATACGTCCCGGCAAGGGAGAAATAGCTATAACCAATCTTGTTCCAACATCTAGCTACCTCAGCTAACACCAATACTCAATCATAAGTAATTTCCACGAGAACAATCTAAATTTTTGCTCAATACCGAGAATCATCAATTTAAGCATCCGTAGTATTATTTAAGAACACAATAATTCAAAATTTAAGACTCACGGTAATACATTCTATTGTGGAGAAGATGAAGTTTATGAAAAATGGTGGAATTCCCGTAATACATTATGTTTTTGAACTTATAAACAACTGGGCGGATTTTGGTCTATGCGATCGCGAAGAATGGAATGCGATCGCATAGGGTAAAGGAGATTGGTCACTGCGATGGCGGTCAAGGTAGTGCGATCGCATAAAAGAAAACGGGTTCCCTTCCCAGACTTGGTTTAATACATTCGCGGAAGGAACAATGCGATCGCATAGAACAATTTGTGGTCTCCCAGAATTTACTCTATGCGATCGCGAAAGGACCTATGCGATCGAATAGCACAAAACAGGACCCCTGAAGTTTACACTATGCGATCGCGAGCCTTCCTATGCGATCGCATAGTACAAAATAGCTGAACACCAGCAACAGCAGAAAACCAGATTTTTGAGTTCCAAAACACCCCGACACCTATCCAAAACTCACCCGAACCCTCGGGGCTCCAAACCTAATATACGCACAACCTCAAAAACATCCTACGGTCTTATTCGTGTAACCAAATCACCAAAATAACATCATAAACATCGAATTAAACCTCAAAATAAATGAAATTTCTCAAAACTTCTTTAAACATCAAATTTTGCATTTAAGGTCCGAATCACATCAAATGGATTCCGTTTCTTACCAAACTTTACTGCCAACACATATAAATCATATTGAACCTGTACCGGGCTCCGGAACCATAATACGGGCCCGATACCACAGATTTCACATAGCATTTCACTTTCAAAAACCTTTATATTTTTCAGAAAACAATTTCTTTTAAAAATTTACCTCTGGGACTTGGGACCTCGGAATTCGATTCCGGGCATACGCCCAAGTCCCATATTTTTCCACGGACCCTCCGGGACCGTCAAATCACGGGTCCGGATCCGTTTACCCAAAATGTTAACCGAAGTAAACTTAAATGCATTTTAAGCCAAAATTTAAATATTTTTCACAAATTTTCACATTAGCTTTCCAGCTACGCGTCTGGACTGCGTACGCAAATCGAGGTGATGTTGAATGAGGTTTATAAGGCCTCGAAACGCAGAATTTAATTTAAAAACAAGTGATGACAAAGGTCATCACATCCTCCACCTCTAAAACAACTGTTCGTCCTCGAACGGACAGAAGAAGGAAGTATCTGAGTCGGGGAAAAGATGGGGATAACGGCTCCGCAAATCGGACTCGGACTCCCAGGTCAATGCCTCAGCAGACTGACCTCTCCACTGAACACGAACAGAAGGAAAACTCTTCGATCTCAATAGACGAACCTGCCAGTCTAGAATAGCTGCCGGCTCCTTCTCATAAGACAAGTCCTTCTCCAACTGGACAGTGCTGAAATCTAACACGTGGGATGGATCGCCGTGATATTTCCGAAGCATGGACAAATGAAACACTGGATGCACGGCTGATAAGCTAGGCGGCAATGCAAGTCTATAAGCCACCTCTCCCACTCGATCAAGGATCTCGAATGGGCCAATGAATCTAGGGCTAAGCTTGCCCTTCTTCCCAAATCTCATCACGCCCTTCATAGGCGACACTCGAAGCAATACCCGCTCACCGACCATGAAAGCAAAATCTCGAACCTTGCGGTCAGCATAACTCTTTTGCCTGGACTGAGCTGTACGAAGCCTATCCTGAATAATCCTGACCTTGTCCAAGGCGTCCTGAACCAGATCCGTACCCAATATAAAGCCTCATAAGGAGCCATCTAGATACTCGATTGGTAGTTGTTGTTGTGGGCAAACTCTGCTAAAGGCAAAAACTGATCCCACGAGCCTCCAAAGTCGATGACACAAGCTCGGAGCATATCCTCCAAAATCTGAATAGTCCGCTTGGACTGCCCGTCCGTCTGAGGATGAAATGCTGTGCTCAACTCAACCCGTGTGCCCAACTCTCGCTGAACTGCTCTCCTGAAATGTGACTTAAACTGTGTACCTCGGTCCGAAATAATAGACACAGCCACACCATGAAGACGAACAATCTCCCGGATATAGATCTCAGCTAACCTCTCGAAAGAATAGGAAACTTCCACAGGAATGAAGTGTGCTGACTTGGTCAGGCTATCAACAATGACCCACACTGTATCGAACTTCTTCTGAGTCCGTGGGAGTCCAGTAACGAAGTCCATAGTAATACGCTCCCACTTCCACTCAGGGATCTCAATCTTCTGGAACAAACCACCAGGCCTCTGATGCTCGTATTTAACTTGCTGACAATCAAACACCGAGCCACATATGCAACGATATTCTTCTTCATTCTCCGCCACCAATAATGTTGCCGCAAATCCTGATACATCTTTGCGGCGCCCGGATGAATAGAGTACCGGGAGCTATGGGCATCCTCTAAAATCAACTCTCGAAGTCCATCCACATTAGGCACACAAACTCGACCCTGCAATCTCAAAACTCCATCATCACCTAAGGTAACCTGCTTGGCACCTCCTTGTTGCACCATGTCTCTAAGGACACACAAATGGGGATCATCATACTGCCGATCATGGATACGCTCCAATAAAGAAGAATGAGCGACCGTGCAAGCTAACACACGACTGGGCTCGGAAACATCCAGCCTCACGAACTAGTTGGCCAAAGCCTAAACATCCAAAGCAAGCGGTCTCTCACCGACCGGAATATAAGCAAGACTGCCCATGCTGGCTGACTTCCAACTCAAAGCATCGGCCACCACATTGGCCTTTCCCGGATGATATAAGATGGTGATATCATAGTCTTTCAACAACTCCAACCACATTCTCTGCCTCAAATTCCACTCCTTCTGCTTGAACAAATATTGCAAACTCTTGTGATCCGTGAACACCTCACACGCCACGCTATACAGATAATGCCTCCAAATCTTCAACGCGTGAACAATGGCTGCTAACTCCAAATCATGAACCGGATAGTTCTTCTCATGAATCTTCAACTGCCGCGAAGCATAAGCAATGACCTTGTCATCCTGCATCAACAATGTACCAAGCCCAATGCGAGATGCATCACAATAAACTGTATATGGCCCTGAACCTGTGGGCAAAACCAATACCGGCGCCGTAGTCAAAGCTGTCTTGAGCTTCTGAAAGCTCGCCTCACACTCGTCCGACCATCTGAACTGGGCACCCTTCTGGGTCAACCTGGTCATCGGGGCTGCGATACATGAAAACCCCTCCACAAACCAACGATAGTAGCCTGCCAACCCCAAGAAACTCCAAATCTCTGTAGCTGATGCTGGTCTAGGCCAGTTCTTGACTGCCTCAATCTTCTTCGGATCAACCTCAATACCCTCTGCTGACACAACATGACCCAGGAATGCAACTAAACTCAACCAGAACTCACACTTTGAAAACTTAGCATACAATTGACTATCCCTCAGAGTCTGAAGAACCACTCGAAGGTGCTGCTCGTGCTCCTCCCGGCTGTGGGAATATATCAAAATATCGTCTATGAAGACTATCACGAACGAATCCAGATAATGTCTGAACACTCGGTTCATCAAATCCATAAAAGCTGCTGGGGCATTTGTCAACCCGAATGACATCACCAAGAACTCATAATGCCCGTACCGAGTGCGGAAAGCTGTCTTAGGGACATCGGATGCCCTAATCCTCAACTGATGGTAGCTAGATCTCAAGTCAATTTTTGAAAATACCTTGGCACCCTGAAGCAGATCAAACAAATCATCAATCCTCAACAGCGGATACTTATTCTTGATCATAACCTTATTCAAGTGCTGGTAATCAATACACATCCGCATCGATCCATCCTTTTTCTTGACAAACAACACCGGCGCACCCCAAGGCAAAACACTGGGTCTAATGAAACCCTTCTCAAGCAAGTCTTGCAACTGCTCCTTCAACTCTTTCAACTCAGGCGGGGCCATACGATACGGCGGTATAGAAATGGGCTGAGTGCCTGGAGCCAAATCAATGCAGAAATCAATATCCTTGTCGGGTGGCATACCCGGCAGGTCTGAAGGAAATACCTCAGGAAACTCCCGAACAACGGGCACAGAATCAATATAAGGGACCTCAGCATTAGAATCGCGAACACAAGCCAAATAGGCCAAACACCCCTTCTCGACCATACGCCGAGCCTTCACATAAGAGATAAAACTACGGGTAGAATGACCAGGAGTCCCTCTCTGCTCTAAACGAGGTAAACCCGTTAAGGCTAAGGTCACAGTCTTGGCATGACAGTCCAAGATAGCGTGGTAAGGTGATAACCGGTCCATCCCCAATATAATATCAAAGTCAACCATGTCCAGAAGCAACAAATCTGCACGAGTCTCAAGACCCCCAATCACCACAATACAAGAACGATGGACTCGATCTACCACAATAGAATCACCTACCGGTGTAGACACATATACAGGGGCACTCAAGGAATCACTAGGCATGACCAGATACGGTGCAAAATAAGATGACACATAGAAGTAGGTAGACCCTGGATCAAATAAAACTGAAGCATCTCTGCCACAAACCAGAACAGTACCTGTGATAACTCCATCTCAGCCTCAAGCCTGGCTGGAAGAGCATAACATCGGGCCTGGGCTCCACCACCCTGGACTACATCTCTAGGAAGGCCTGTACTGGCTGGTCTCCACCTCTAGCGGTCTGAGCTCCACCTCTAGCACCTCTACCTCCACCTCTAGTGCCTCTACCCTCACCTCTAGCTGGCTGTGGGGGCTGTGGAACACCTGGTGCCTGAACCATAGCACGGGAACCCTGCTGCTGCGACTGAGTACCCACCAATCTCGAACAAGCCCTCCGGATATGACCATACTCACCACACTTATAGCATCCACCTGAGTGCTGCGGCTGAGGAAACTGAGACTGACCCTGGCGATCTGAATGACCACCCCGAAAACTCTGGAGCGGCGGTGCACTGATAGGAGCTTGTGGTGCACAGTAGGGCTGCTGATCAGAATACTGCATAAGAGAACCACGGCAAACTGAAGCACCGTGAGAAACCTAAAGTGCTGACTGAAAGGGCCTAGGAGGATGGCCTCTACCATACGAATCCCTGCCTCCAGACGAGGCACCACCGAAGCTGCCTGAATGACGGGGCCTCTTGTCCGACCCATGACCACCTCCCTGCGACAGAACCATCTCCACTCTCCTGGTCACATTGGCCGCCTCCTGGAAAGTAATCTCACACCTAGTCTCCCTAGCCATTTGAAGTCGAATCGGCTGAATAAGCCCCTCAATGAACCGCCTCACCCTCTCACTCTCGGTGGGAAGTATGACGAGAGCATGACGAGCCAAGTCGATGAATCTGGTCTCATACTAAGTAACAATCATAGAACCCTGCTGGAGACGCTCAAACTACCTCCGATATGCTTCTCTCTGAGTGATGGGGAGAAACTTCTCCAGAAATAGCTGAGTAAACTGCTCCCAAGTCAAAGATGGTGATCCGGCTAGTCTAGCCAAGCAATAATCTCTCCACCAAGTCTTGGCGGATCCAGATAAGCGAAAGGTAGAAAAATCGACCCCATTGGTCTCCACTATCCCCATGTTCCTGAGAAGCTCATGACAATTGTCTAGATAATCCTGGGGATTCTCGGAAGATGCACCGCTGAAAGTAGTAGTGAAGAGCTTGGTGAACCTGGCCAATCTCCACAAAGCATCGGCAGACATAGCTGCTCCTTCACTGGTCTAAGCTACCACACCCGGCTGAACTCTCCAACTGGCTAAGCTGCTGGAGTCTGAAACTGGGGAGCCATCTGCTCCGGAGTGCGAGTAGCAGGAGTCTGAGCTCCTCCTCCAGCCTGAGAGACGGCTGGTGCTACAGGAAGAAAGCCTGCCTGGGTGACACTCTCCATAAGGCCCACTAGACAGACCAGAGCATCCTGGAGTACCGGGGTAGCAATAAACCCCTCTGGGACCTGAGCTGGGCCCACCGGAACTGTCTGGGCCGGAACCTCATCATCAAGGTCAACCTGAGGCTCTGCCGCTGGTGCTGCTGCTCTGGGCTGAGCTCTGCCCCTGCCTCGGCCTCGCCCTCTGCCCCTCGTGGGAGCTGCTGCTGGGCGCTCGGGATGCTGATCGGTGGATGAGGAAGCGCGTGTTCTTTCCATCTGCGAAAGAACAGAGTAGAAATTCAATAAGCATTGAGAAACTAAGCCGCACGACAAGAAAGAATAAATGTGAAGTGTTTCCTAACTCTGTAGCCTCTGGGGGATAAATACAGACGTCTCCGTACCGATCACTCAGACTCTACTAAGCTTGTCCATGAATTGTGAGACCTATGTAACCTAGAGCTCTAATACCAACTTGTCACGACCCGGATTTCCCACCCTCGGGAGCTATTTCTACATTATTGTGACACAATTATAATCGTTATCTTCTTCAAGTTTCAATCACAACTCTACACTAAAAATTTAATATAATCGTATTATAATTATATTAGTATTGTATCGAGTATTACTTTGGGTATTGATGTATCATATACAAGTCACATAAAATAAAGATTTTAGAAAGAAAGAAAACAAGATATAAAACTTACCCACAATTTGATTCTAGAGCAATATTTGAAATTTCATCGTATTGTATCAATAAGAAATAGAGATTTTGGGTGATTAGTAAGAAAGAGAGAAATTGAATTTCAAAAGCTTTGGAAGAGGAAAAGAATCTGCAATTTTGGGGGAGACAACTTTGGGTAAGCAAGATTTTGGTAAGCGAGATTTCTTACTATGGGTAAGAATAATTTTGGGTAATTGTTAAGAAAGAGAAAAAATATTTCTGTAATCTTTTGGAAAAGGAAAGAATCATAAATGCGGGAGATATTATTGGAAATGAGGTTTGAGTGTCATGTAACTGATAGGCTAGATTTAAAGGATCTTGAATTTCTTCTTTTTTATGATTTTGTATATAACTAGTAAATATAGATATACAAAGTAATTAATAAAGAACCTAAATAAAGGTGGTAGATAAGTTTCTATTATAGTATAGCTAGGTAAAAAACTATCACGACCCGAATTTTCCACCCTTGGGAGCCGTGATGGCGCCTACTCGTAGAAGCTAGGCAAGCCGCGAAATATAGAAATCACTAACTCTTTCATTTTAACAATTTGAATTAACAGGTAATCAACATTGAAATATAAACGATAAATGAAAATCAAGCGGAAGACTTAATCTGATAATATAACTAAAGCCAGTACGACAACGCCAACATACGTCTCTACCCCATATCTGGTGTCACAATATCACGGACTGTCTATGAATGCTACAAGCAAACGTCTGAAAAGAAAGTACAATTTGTCTCGGAACAACTGAAAACAGAATACATAATAAGATAGAAGAGAACGCCGGACCTGCGGACGCCTGCAGGACTACCTCGGGATCTCGAGCTAGACTGAAGACGACCACCCCAGATGCTACTGTCCAAAAGCTGCTCCGGGATCTGCACAGAGTGCAGAGTGTAGCATCAGCACAACCGACCCCATGTGCTGGTAAGTGCCTGGCCTAACCCCGGGGAAGTAGTGACGAGGCTAGGACCAGACTCCAGATAAACCTGTGCGGTTATATAATACGCAGCGGAAAATAAAATAGAAATAAACAAATACATATGGTAGGGGGTACCTGCTGCGGGGAAAATATCAAGTCCAGCAGTAATTTAAGAGAAATATAAGTGAACAATTTAAGATCTACAACAATCAATAATAACACTGTTGCGGCGTGCAACCCGATCTCTATCATTTAACAGTGTTGCGGCGTGCAACCCGATCCAACTGTATCATTATTGCGGCGTGCAACCCGATCCATTTATATCACTGTTGCGGCGTGCAACCCGATCCATTTATATCACTGTTGTGGCGTGCAACCCGATCCATTTATATCATTGTTGCGGCGTGCAGCCCGATCCATTTATATCATTGTTGCAGCGTGCAACCCGATCCATTTATATTATTGTTCCGGCGTGCAACCCGATCCAAATTTAACAATGTTGCAGCGCACAACCCATCCAAATATACAATCAACAACAATCATAACAAAAGTCCCGGCAAGGGACCAATAAGGAACTACACTATCCCGGCAAGGGAATCGACAGTATAAGTAAATACGTCCCGGCAAGGGAGAAATAGCTATTACCAATCTTGTTCCAACATCTAGCTACCTCAGCTAACACCAATACTCAATCATAAGTAATTTCCACGAGAAAAATCTAAATCTTTGCTCAATACCGAGAATCATCAATTTAAGCATCCGTAGTATTACTTAAGAACATAATAATTCACAATTTAAGACTCACAGTCATGCTTGACCCCAACGTATAGATACTCGTCACCATGCCTATACGTCGTACTCAACAAGAAGCAAATAGCAAATAGGACACAACTCCTAATCCCTCAAGCTAAAGTTAGACTGAACACTTACCTCAAACTTCCACGGCCAACTCAAACCTCAAACACCACTTTTCTTTTTCAATTTGGCTCCAAATCAATTGTATCTAGACATAATCGACTTAATAACATCAATAAATGCTAAACAATCCAATTCCAATGCTTAATTATAGCTTTCCCATCATTCTTTTCCAAAAAGACAAAAATTGACCCCGGGCCCGCTTGGTCATAACACGAGGTTCGGACCAAAACTCGATCATCCATTCACCCACGAGCCCGAATATATCATTTGTTTTGAAATCCAACCCCAAAACGAGGTCAAATTCCCAAATAATCAAAACGCCCTAACTCTACCCAAATCCCTAATTTTCTACCCTTAATCTCATGTTTTAGGCCTAGAAATCTAGTGGGTGTTGATAAAAATGGAAGAAAACGAGCTTAGGATTACATACCTATGAAGTTATGGTGAAGTATGATAACTAGAGATTTTGACGCATTTTATACTCCTTCTTGTTTATGCTTTGATCAAATATTCATACAAAATAGTCCCAAAAGGCTCACAAGTTGTGCTTGATTGCAGTTTGATCAACCAAGTGACGAAATATCAAAGATCGGCTCAAAAGGAGTGAAACTTGCACAAGTGCCAAAAACAAGTCAAGTTCAGTCAAAACAGGCCCAGTACGGCCGCACACCACTTTGTGTGGTCCGCACTGGGAGAATCAGAGAGCTGTATTTTCAAGCATCCAGGCAGTGCGGCCGCACTAGGTTTTATGCGGTCCGCACTGAAGGCAATGCGGCCGCACTACCATTCTGTACGGTCCGCAGAGCAAGATTCAGAGAGCTGCAAAATGATGTTTTTCAAGCCAATGCGGTCCGCAGTCAAGTTTGTGCGGACCGCACTAGAAGCCTCCGCGGCCGCAGTCCATTCTTGGCGGTCCGCGGAGCCCAAGTTCAGAGAGCAAGAATTTTTAAGTCAAGAGCGCAGTTCGGACCGCGGTCCATTTTGTGCGGTCCGCACTAACCCCGTAGGGGCAATTTTGTCTAGATTTTTCAGCTTAGTATAAATAGATTCTTTTTCCATTATTAGGGTATCAGATATTGTATTACATCAGCTGCGCTCGTGGGTCGACTTTTCTTAGCCATTTTGGGCATTTTTACTTACTTTCCATCATTGAATCTTTGTATTTAGTTTAGCAATTAATTAATATGTGTTTATCTTCATCTATTTCTTGTTTTTCTTCTTTGAATATGAGTAGCTAGACCCATAAGGTAGGGTTGTGGCTCAACCCTAGTGTGGGTAATTGATGGGTCTTGTATTTTAGGGCTAATTTGACTATGGGTGTTTGTTATTTGGGCCAATTTCATGGTTAATTTCTGAATTAGTGGTTGCAAACACTAGTTTGTGTTGAGCTGACTTGAGCTCTTCTTGAGAAAGAGAGCCTAAGTCTCCGAAATTGGTCCAACAATAAATTGGGGCGTACTCAAGAGATTGATAGCCCCAATTAAAGGGTTAAACCTCGAGAGAGTAATACCCGAATTGAACCCTAGTTGCTTGTGCAAATTTGCATACCCAATTGGTCTTGAGAAAGCCAATTCGGTCAAAATCACTCGAACCACCGAGAGGTGTAGAGTAGGTAAAGTCGTGCAACAGTTATAACATACTCCCCAAACATGTCAAACGTGCCTTAGTTTCAAGTACCCATCAATTGACCACCTAGGCGGTAGTCACTACCCTAGTGCCTTTTAAACCTATTTGAACAACTTGTAGCAATTTAACTCTTAGCTTAATTTACAATTTGTAGTTTGTTAAAAGTAGAATTATAAAGAAAATCCCAAAAATGAATAGAAGTGTAATTAAGAACACATACGCAATCCTAAACTAGATAGATACTCGATTCCAATTCTAGCTCTCTGTGGATTCGATCCCGACCCAAAATCGGGTAAAAGCTATTGCGACCCTCTCTTGCTACTTATTAGTAGTGCGGAGTTGGCAGCGATCACTTTTTGGCGCCGTTGCCGGGGCACTAACGGTTTTGGCTATCTATTTAGTTAGTTTTGTGTATTGTTCTTCTTTCCTTCTTTGTTACTAATTTGTGTGTGTGAATACTTCAGGTACCAAATGGCTTTAAATGCTAATGACCCTCTTGGAAACGTGCTTGCGAGGGAGGAGGTAGATGACATTGGAGAAGACGAGGTGCCTCTTGTACCTCCCGGACCACGACGAGGCCGCCAGGACAATGCTAATGAAAACGTTCCAGACCCTCATCCGCCACCTCCAAGAGCGGTTCCTCGGGTGCTACCGAACCAAGGCTATGCAAGTGCTATTGTCCCACCCAGAATCCGGGCGGGCAATTTTCAGATAACCAATGTGATGTTGACCTTACTTGAGCAGCGTGGGTATTTCACGGGCGCTGCAGATCAAAATGCCTACAAACATCTCAAGGGGTTCGTGGATACATGTTGGGGGAGCAAGCAGACGAATGTGTCCGAGGATGCTCTTAGGTTGAGTCTTTTCCCATTCTCACTTCGGGGGAAAGCATTGGATTGGCTCGAGAGACTCCCCAACCATTCCATCACTACTTGGGATGAGTTGGCAGATAAGTTTATTGCTAAATTTTTCTCACCCGGGCACATGGCGGCACTTCGAGATGAGATATTGGCCTTCAAGCAAGAGCCCACAGAACCTTTGCATGAGATTTGGGAGCGGTATAGAACAATGGTGAAGGAATGCCCCAATAATGACATGACAGAGAATATGTTGCAACAAACTTTCTACCGGGGCATCAATACTACAAATCAATGCATAGTCAATCAACTCGCTGGGGGTAATTTTATGAAATTGACGTATGATGAAGCTTGTGCCCTTCTTAATAGATGGCGGATACATCCTCCGCATGGCAAAGTAGAGCCAATGTTCCTCAAGGTGAACCTACGGTTATTCATTTGCATAAGGAATTACATGACCATTGGCAAGCTATAGCGGAGCTGACAACTACTATGAACCAATTGGCTAAGGCACAGTTGCAACAAGTCCAAAATCCTCGCCAAGTGAATGCCAGGAGGGTGTTAATATGCTTGTCAACAAGAGAAGGCAAAGAAGGCAACAAAACCAAGGGAATTCTGAGCAATTTGATGATGATTGTGATGGGTTTCAAAATGATGGCTATGATGAGCAAAATGAAGAGGTACAATATGTGAACAATTTTCAAGGCCAACGAGGCAACTCTTCCAACCAACAACAGTGGTGATCCCTGGGCAATTGGGGCAATCAACAACAAAACAGTGGTAATTAGGGGAACAACAACCAAAATAACAACTGGGGTAATCAGAACAACAATCAAGGCAACCAAGGGAATTGGAATAGTAATAACAACAATTGGGTGGCAACAATAATCAAGGTGGATGGAATAATGGAAACCAAGGAAACCGAGGGCAAGGCTTTCAAAGGCCCCCAATGTACCAACAACCGAACAATCCACCCCAGTTTCCTTCTCAAGGTAGTTCTTCCAACAATGATATGGGTAGAATTGAAATGATGTTCGAACAGATGACGAAAAAGAATGCGGATTCTGATGCACAGTTGGCTTCCCACTCTAGAAAATGCTCCCAGCCCACTCTAGTCCTAAATTGTCTTTGCACATTGGGGTTGTGGACCAAGGTTCGGAATCTAATAGTGTTATTTGAAGGGAAGTACCTCAACGAATACCTTGGCTTCAATGAGGAGGATGAAACTTTGTACATGGCGAAGATGGAGATGGGTGAGGAGGTTCGTCCCTGGCTAGCACAGTACCTGGCAATCCCAGGTACCACCCCCGACCGGTTGACCGCTGGAGTCAAGATCTTGAGACGGACCTTAAACTTTGAGGCACGGGGATGGGAGACCTTTGTATGTAGCAGGTTGGACCTCACAACACATGACAACACCCTTCCTCTTTCCCGGGCTGTGCTGGTGGCTTCTATCATGGCAGGGTACCCCATCAACGTGGGGAATGTGATGTCCAGAATCATTTCTATAGTGGGTGCGGAGCATGACCGGAACTATCCTTTCCCCAGCACCCTCACTATGTACTTCCGGGACTTGAAAGTGGACAAGAAGCCCTTCGATGTCAAAGTCAAAGCGAAGGCTCCTTTTTCCTGGNCACTCCTCCACTGCCCAAGCACCAACACATGTGATTTCTGAGTCGTCTGAGGGCTCAGCAGCAGGTAGTGGGGAATACTCCACCTCTCCCACAGCTTCTTTATCCGGAGAGGGTGGAGGAGGAGATGAAGAGGAAGTAGAGGGAGATGAGGAAGTGGCAGAAGGAGGAGAACCAAGGGTTGGGGGTGTTGATAGAATGAGGAAGCCGGAGGTTTGGCGAGATAGGTTCGTGAGTGAGGTGGCGTACCACAAATTTAGGGAGTGGTGGCCGGTGAGAAAGTTGATTCCGGAGAGGAGCTTCATTGATAGAGACCTATTACCCCACAAACCCAATGTGCAAAGACAGTTTAGGACTAGAGTGGGTTGGGAACATTTTCTATAGAAGTGTGTGGATGCCAACAAACACATGGTCAAAGAGTTTTACTGCAATGTAGCCCACATCAAAAAGGACTCCAAAGTGACCAAGGTTCAGAACCTGACAGTGCTATTCGATGGGAAGTGCCTCAACGAATACCTTGGCCTCAATGAGGAGGATGAGACCCCATATATGGCAAAGTTGGAGATGGGTGAGGAGGTTCGTCCCTGGCTAGCACAGTACCTGGCAATCCCAGGTACCACCCCCGACTGGTTGACCGCTGGAGTCAAGATCTTGAGACGGACCTTAAACTTTGAGGCACGGGGATGGGAGACCTTTGTATGTAGCAGGTTGGACCTCACAACACATGACAACACCCTTCCTCTTTCCCGGGCTGTGCTGGTGGCTTCTATCATGGCAGGGTACCCCATCAACGTGGGGAATGTGATGTCCAGAATCATTTCTATAGTGGGTGCGGAGCATGACCGGAACTATCCTTTCCCCAGCACCCTCACTATGTACTTCCGGGACTTGAAAGTGGACAAGAAGCCCTTCGATGTCAAAGTCAAAGCGAAGGCTCCTTTTTCCTGGTACAGCATGCAGGGGGATGACAACCCCAAGAGCAAGAGCTTCAAGGGTACAGCTACCACCACAATTGGCCAGTCTGAAGAGCCAGTTGTGGTAGTGGCTCCTACTGAGCCGACCTCCAATTCCACAGATATCCCTCCCGGTCCATCCACATCCACAACCACTCATGCCGGTCCATCCACATCAGCAGGCCCGAAGATTCCATCTTCCCGGGCCCATCCTATTACTGCTCACCGACTGAGCCAGGCGCTTCTTAGCATAAACAACTAGATGCAGACTGCCTCATCCAAGTTGTCCTCACTCACCACTGTGGTATAGGCTCAGTCGGCACCTCCAGCTCCACAGGTTCCACAGTCGATAGAGGATGCGCTTAAGGAGATACTTGACAACTAGAAGAAGATCCTCGACACTCAGGCAGCGCTCTCCAAGGCAGTTGATTCACATAGCAAGGCTCTCAAGGAGCTTGCTAAGGGGCATAAGAAGCTGAGGAAGACACGAGCCTCCAAGGAGTCCGTGAAAGAGCTGCGTGCAGATGTAGACAGACTGAAGGCAGATTACCTGCCTTTAGACTTATTGCTCCAGGGCCCAGCACCAGCAGTTGATCCATAGCCAGAGCAGTCACAGAGGCCTCCGAAGAGGAGGAGGGTGATTCCTAGAGCTGATGATGCTGTCATCCAGTTGGCAGACCCACCGGAGACTTCCTCCAGTCAGCCACAGGATGTACCAGTTCCAGAGCCTGCCCAGGTCTAGGCCCAGGTCCCAGTAGCAGAGCAGCAGGCCACAGGGGACCAGTCTGAGGTCCTGAGCACACAGAGGACCTAGGGACCACACATGACCCTATGCAGACAGACAGGCCTTAGGGAGTCTTCTATATCCTTTCCCTCTTATCTTTTGATGCTTTATTTAGACTAGTTGGCATTGGGGACAATGCCAGCTTTCATTTGAGGGGGTAGACCCTACTATTCATTTGGATGATTGTATATACATTTGATACATTTTTATGCTTTCTTTATCTTTTTATCTTTGGTCTGTATATAATTTTGATATTTCGTTACATTTATCGCATTTTTATTTCACTTTGGTCTGTATATAAAGTTTTATCACATTGTATATATTCATCCCATCCATTGTATATTCAATTCCCCTCTTGTATAAATTTATTCGATTTTCCGCAAATTTTTCGTTTTTAGCTTCTTAGTTGTGATTTGTAGCTTCTTGTTTTGAAATTTGCAATAAGCCTTTGGTTTTCTTAATGCCACGGTTCTTTCCAAAGGTGGAGCGTTGTGTGAACCGGGTGGCTCTTCCCAATGATAGATGGCGTGACAACCTTCTTAGGGGTTTGAGTCCGTTTATCTTTTTATTTTTGGTAGTTAATAGTTAAGGGTGCCTCGAGCAAAGCTTCACTTGGGCCTAGCATATTTGCCTTTGATCTTATGGTCAAAGACAATTTGTTGTGTTTGGGATGGTGAAAGTCGTGACCTTGAGACTCTTGTGTTGGTCGATAATCATCAAGTGGTTTTTTGGGACCATTGTGAGCTTAAATCTTATCTAAGGTTGTTGTGGGCCCCCGACTCTGTGTCTTTAGCAATCCCATAGATTGTGGGGTGAGTAATCGTATTGCAAGTCCATGTCCCGAGCCATTGGTCTAGAACTTGCCCTGAATATTTGTTGAGGCGAAATCCTAAGTGAATTTTGACTTGCTCTCCTTGGTCCAAATGATAGCTTGAACACTTCCATAACCTACCAATGATAAGATCCCTAGTTAACCCTTTTGAGCCTTAGACCTTTTCCTTCAATAACCTAGATACAAGCCTATACCCATTTTAAAAGATACCCTCTCTTGGCACCCGATCTTTCCTTTAGCACATGGCAAAAGTATGTTTGGGGGGAGAGACGAGGATTGCAACAAAGTGGTAAAAAGGCACAAAAATAAAGAAAAAGAAAGGAAATGAAAAAGAAAGAAAATCAAAAAGACAAAAAGAAAGTTCAGTGTGAAAAAGAATAAAAAGGGATTCAAAGAAAAGCAAAGAATGAAAGGTGTGGAAAGTTGAAAAAGGAGAAAAGGTTTGAAATGCATGACAATGTGTCTCTCTAACCCCTTAGAAAGAAATAAAATAACTCAAAGAGTCAAGTGAATGGATGCCAAATGAATCAAAAGAAGTGCTTAAGGGAAGATGGAACCTACTTAGACCAAAACATTTCCTACCCTGAACCAAAAGCCTTCACAGTATCTCCACAAAAGCCCTATATGATCTTGAGCTGAATGAAGCTTACATTAGTGGATACTCACATGAGGGGCTAGCATATGGTACCTAGAGCCGGACTTGTGGCTTTTTCTTGAGAGAGATGAGTGAATTCCCATTATCCTAGTTCTGAGTGCCACTATCTTAAAGGTGAGGATTGCTTAGGGAGAGTTGAGGATGTGTGACGACCCGGCCCGTCGTCACATGAGTTATAGCCCTGTTTTCCCCATTTTCTGCTTCCTTATGTTTTACTATAAGAGTCTTGAGTGAATGAGTCGATTTGGATTGGTTTTGGATGGAAATGAGACACATAGTCTCATTAAGGAAGGTTTGCCTTGGAAAAATCAAGCGGATGTTGACTTATGAGTTAGAGGGCTCGGATGTGATTTTCGGTGATTCGGTTAGCTTCGGGGGATGATTTGTGACTTAGGAGCGTGATCGGAATTGGTTTCGGAGGTCCGGTGTAGAATTAGGCTTGAATTGGCGAAGTTAGTATTTTGGCGAGTTCCGGTTGTTAGGTGAGATTTTGATCCGAGGGTCGGAATGGGATTCCGAGAGTTTTTGTAGCTCCGTTAGGAGATTTTGGATATGTGTGCAAAATTTCAGATCATTCGGAGGTGTTTTGGTAGGGTTTTTGATCAAATGCGTAATTCGAAAGTTTTGGAAGAACTTAGGCTTGAATCCGATGTAATTTGAGGGTTTTGGTGTTAATTGTGGTATTTTGATGATTGGAGCAAGTTTGAATGATGTTTTAAGATGGATTGGCACTTTTGGTTGAGGTCCCGGGGGCCTCGGCGTGATTTCGGATAGCCATCGGGATGAAATTTGGACTTATGAGATTGCTGGTATGCCTGGTTTCTAGTATTTCCGCATCTGCGGAAAAGGAACCGCAGATGCGGTTGTGCAGGTGCGGAAGAAAGATCGCAGGTGCGGTCATTGGCCTGGATGGAAAGATCCGCAGATGCGGTAGGGAAGCCGCATCTGCGAGGCCGCAGATGCGGTAGAATAGTCGCAGGTGCGTAAAGGTGAGGCCTTGGTGCTTCCGCAGAAGCGGACAAGTAACCGCAGAAGCGGACAAGTAACCGCAGAAGCGGGGTCCGCATATGCGAACAGGGGACTGCAGAAGCGGTCGTTGGTTTAATGAAGATCCGCAGAAGCGGAATTATAACCGCAGAAGCGGTAGCCGCAAATGCGGTAAAGGAACCGCAGATGCGAAAATCACTGTTCTCAGAAGGGTTTTAAAGCTTATTTTGTTCCGCGAGCTTAAGTCCATTTCCACCATTTTTGATCGACCTTGAGAGCTCTTGGACGGAATTTGAAGGGGATTTCGACTAAGTGTGATTGGAGGTGAGTTCCTTGGCCTAAATACATGAATTAATGGTAGAATTTGCATTGAAATTTGTGGAAATTCATCAAAAGAGTGTAAAGCTAGGGCTTGTGAATTTGATATTTCAAAGTGGAATTTGAGGGGTCAAATGGACTCCGATTTTGGTAATTTTGATATGTATAGACTCGTGGCGAGATAAGGAATCCGGTGATGTTAATTTTCTGATTTTTCGAGAAGTGGGCCCGGGGCTCGGGTTTTGTCAACTTCGTGAATTTCGATGTTTTTCGAGTCTTTTCGATTGGGTTATATTCCCTTAGCCTATTGTAACGTATTCGTTGTGGTTTTGGCCAGATTCGACGCGCGAGGAGGTTGATTTGCGAGGCAAGGGCATAGCGAGCTAGGACTTTGGCCGGCTTGAGGTGAGTAATGGTTATAAACGATGTCTTGAGGGTTTGAAACCCCGGATTTGCACAACGTAGTGCTATGTTGAGGTGAGACACACGCTGCATGTCGAGCGTGGGGTCCAGTTACTGCTGGGGATTTGGACTTGGTCCATCCCGATTGAGGATTCTACTATATTTTGACTGAGCCTTAATTAATATCATTATATTCTGGGCTAGTTGCCATGTTTGGGGCCTTGTGCCGACCTGTAGAACTCTTAGGGGTAATTGTACATGATTGACCTCAGTTTACTCGTCAAAATCATACCCTCAGTCATGTTCCTAACTGTTTAATCTAATATGAACCGGCTTTGGAATAACTAAACCAAAAGGAGAGTAATATGTGGGCTGGGATCCCTATCTTATCTTAGTATGCCCGAGAGGCAAAGTTTATAGTGACTGAGAGGGGTTGAGAACCCCATAGTGAGGGTATTTGATATGTTATGGATCGGGCTGCACGCCGCAGCAGTATATCTATACGGATCGGGCTGCACGCCGCAACGGTATACTATGATTTCGGTTATTGTGAAATAAATGAGTTGAGTACTGGCTTAAAGGTTTTTTCCTGGCTTCTTCATTTAGTTGTTGTTTAAATGTTCTTACTGCTTGATATAGAACTGCTTAGTGCTCTTTACGAGATTTCTTTCCGTCAGTCATTATTTATTGCTATTACTCACTGAGTCGGAGTACTCACATTACTCCCTGCACCATGTGTGCAGATATAGGTATTCCGGAGGCGTAGAATGAGCTATCTTTGCTGTTCAGATCTCACCGGAGTCATCGAGGTAGCTGCATGGCGTCCGCAGACCCGATTTCTCCCTCTATCCTCTTTACTTTCAGTATTTTAGACTATCTTTTGTTTAGGCTGTTTCTCAGACTTGTATTAGAGGCTCTTGACTCGTGACACCGGATCGGTGGGCTTGTAGTGATGTTATTATGTTCTTACCGCGCATTGTATCCACTGTTTCAGACTTGTGTTTTATGTTAATTTGGTATTTGAACCCTGTTAATTGGTAACGAACTCTATGTGAGGGATTGAGAGTGCTGAAATGGTCGGCTTGCCTAGCATTGTGTTGGGCGCCATCACAACTGGGGTTGGGGTCGTGACAGGATGTGTGAGTTTGGGTTCCACAATGACCAAAGTAATTGAAAGAGTTCTTTGATGCGTCGAGTCAACTCTTGATGCTCTTGTGTCTCACTTGATCCATGGTTTTTCAAAGAGTAAATGTTGTTAATGATTCATTTGTATTGAGGGCAATTGTTAGTCCCAATTGATGCTAGTTGAGGTTGCTTTAGGACAGCTGAAATTTTTCTTGGACATTCTCTTAAGGGGTGGGTCTTATTTTGTTTGCTTGAGGACAAGCAAAAGCTTAAGTTTGGGGGAGTTGATAACTAGAGATTTTGAAGCATTTTATACTCCTTCTTGTTTATGCTTTGATCAAATATTCATACAAAATAGTCCCAAAAGGCTCACAAGTTGTGCTTGATTGCAGGTTTGATCAACAAAGTGACGAAATGTTAATGATCGGCTCAAAAGGAGTGAAACTTGCACAAGTGCCAAAGACAAGTCAAGTTCAGTCAAAACAGGCCCAGTGCGGCCGCACACCACTTTGTGCGGTCCGCACTGGGAGATTCAGAGAGCTGTATTTTCAAGCATCCAAGCAGTGCGGCCGCACTAGGTTTTGTGCGGTCCGCACTGAAGGCAATGCGGCCGCACTACCATTCTGTGCGGTCCGCAGAGCCAAGTTTTAGAGAGCAGCAAAATGAAGTTTTTCAAGCCAATGCGGTCCGCAGTCAAGTTTGTGCGGTCCGCAGTCAAGTTTGTGCGGACCGCACTAGAAGCCTCCACGGCCGCAGTCCATTCTTGGCGGTCCGCGGAGCCCAAGTTCAGAGAGCAAGAATTTTGAAGTCAAGAGCCCAGTGCGGACTGCGGTCCATTTTGTGTGGTCCGCACTAACCTCGTGGGGGCAATTTTGTCCAGATTTTTTAGCTTAGTATAAATAGATTCTTTTTCCATTTTTAGGGTATCAGATATTGTATTACATCAGCTGCGCTCGTGGGTCGACTTTTCTTAGCCATTTTGGGCATTTTTACTTACTTTCCATCATTGAATCTTTGTATTTAGCTTAGCAATTAATTAATATGTGTTTATCTTCATCTATTTCTTGTTTTTCTTCTTTGAATATGAGTAGCTAGACCCATAAGGTAGGGTTGTGGCTCAACCCTAGTGTGGGTAATTGATGGGTCTTGTATTTTAGGGCTAATTTGACTATGGGTGTTTGTTATTTGGGCCAATTTCATGGTTAATTTCTGAATTAGTGGTTGCAAATACTAGTTTGTGTTGAGCTGACTTGAGCTCTTCTTGAGAAAGAGAGCCTAAGTCTCCGAAATTGGTCCAACAATAAATTGGGGCGTACTCAAGAGATTGATAGCCCCAATTAAAGGGTTAAACCTCGAGAGAGTAATACCCGAATTGAACCCTAGTTGCTTGTGCAAATTTGCATACCCAATTGATCTTGAGAAAGCCAATTCGGGCAAAATCACTCGAACCACCGAGAGGTGTAGAGTGGGTAAAATCGTGCAACGGTTATAACATACTCCCCAAACATGTCAAACGTGCCTTAGTTTCAAGTACCCGTCAATTAACCACCTAGGCGGTAGTCACTACCCTAGTGCCTTTTAAACCTATTTGAACAACTTGTAGCAATTTAACTCTTAGCTTAATTTAAAATTTGTAGTTTGTTAAAAGTAGAATTATAAAGAAAATCCCAAAAATGAATAGAAGTGTAATTAAGAACACATACGCTATCCTAAACTAGATAGATACTCGACTCCAATTCTAGCTCTCTGTGGATTCTATCCCAACCCAAAATCGGGTAAAAGTTATTGCGACCCTCTCTTGCTACTTATTAGTAGTGCGGAGTTGGCAGCGATCAAAGTTTCTCTTCAAAAATCGCCCAAGAGGTGTGGTGAAGATGAAGTTTATGAAAAATGGTGGAATTCCCGTAATACATTCTGTTTTTTAACTTAAAAACAACTGGGCGGATTTTGGTCTATGCGATCGCGAAGAAAGGAATGCGATCGCATAGGGTAAGGGAGATTGGTCAGTGCGATCACGGTCAAGGCAGTGCGATCGCATAGAAGAAAATGGTTTCCCTTCCCAGACTTGGTTTAATACATTGCGATCGCGGAAGGAACAATGCGATCGCATAGAACAATTTGTGGTCTCCCAGAATTTACTCTATGCGATCGCGGAAGGACCTATGCGATCACATAGCACAAAACAGGACCCCTGAAGTTTACACTATGCGATCGCGAGCCTTCATATGCGATCGCATAGTACAAAATAGCTGGACACCAGCAACAGCAGAAAACCAGATTTTTGAGTTCCAAAACACCCCGACACCTATCCAAAATTCACCCGAGCCCTCGGGGCTCCAAACCAAATATACACAGAACCTCAAAAACATCCTACGGACTTATTCGTGTAACCAAATCACCAAAATAACATCATAAACATTGAATTAAACCTCAAAATCAATGAAATTTCTCAAAACTTCTTTAAACATCAAATTTTGCATTTAAGGTCTGAATCACACAAATGGATTCCGTTTCTTACCAAACTTTACCGACAATACATATAAATCATATTGTACCTGTACCGGGCTCCGGAACCATAATACGGGCCCGATACCACAGATTTCACATAGCATTTCACTTTAAAAAACCTTTATTTTTTTCAGAAAACAATTTCTTTTAGAAATTCACCTCTCGGACTTGGGACCTCGGAATTTGATTCCAGGCATACGCCCAAGTCCCATATTTTTCCACGGACCCTCCGGGACCCTCAAATCACGGGTCCGGATCCGTTTACCCAAAATGTTGATCGAAGTCAACTTAAATGCATTTTAAACCAAAATTTCAATATTTTTCACAGATTTTCACATAATAGCTTTTCGGCTACGCGTCCGGACTACGTACGCAAATCGAGGTGATGCTGAATGAGGTTTTTAAGGCCTCGAAACGCAGAATTTAGTTTAAAAACAAGTGATGACCCTTAAAAAAGGCTCCCCAATGAGCCCAAATTTACACTAACTCTGCTGACACGTAATAGATAGTTTAGGTAGAGCCCACATGTATTAGGCTAAAATAGTTGTATCCAAAACAACCCAACAGTTTCAGTATTCCCAAAAATAATCTAACGACCCCAAGCTCGTCAAACTCTCCCTTATTAATAGTAGGACTTTTGGAAAAGGAAAAAATCTTAAATGCAGGAGAGTGGAAATGAGGTTTGAGTGTCATGTAACTGATAGGCTAGATTTAAGGGATCTTGAATTTCTTCTTTTTTATGATTTTGTATATAACTAGTAAATATAGATATACAAAGTAATTAATTAAGAACCTAAAGAAAGGTGGTAGATAGGTTTCTATTATAGTATAGCTAGGTTTCTATTATAGTAAATAAAATTTTTGAAGATGAGATGAAATATAATTTTTGAAAGTTGAAATTGTATTTGGACATGCATTTTACTAGAAAAGAAGTTGAAGTTTTGTGAGTAGAAAACTTGAAAAACTAGAAACCATTTTTCGAACTTGAAAAATGCATATTCAAAAATTGTCCAAAACTGATCACTTTTTATTAACAAACAATATTTTTGAAAATAAATTGAAAGAAAAAGTAAAAATTATTTATGGTCAAACGGGAGCTAAGCCTTTTCAAAATTTTGCAGCGAATACTCAAGTTCTTCAAAATCATAGGGTTGGCCGAAATATAAAATGTAGAGAGAGTTGGTCTCGAGGCTGTACATCTCAAACCCAATTTGTATACAGTTTTGGAATAGAGCCTATCAACCTGAGTTGGAAGTAAAGCCTTAAAAGTCCATAGCCCAAACTTAGCTCAAATTTGCTGGCAAAAAAGGGAAATTACCAGATATGTCCATTTATAAGTAGCTCATTACAAAAATTAGCCAATTCATAAAATATTACTAATATTAGCCAATTAGCTATTTGTAGCAAAATTAGGTCAAATTTTTGCTTTTTTTTAGTGGGTGTTATTAGAATAAATTGGTTACATCTTAAAGAGTTCGAATCTCAGTTTTGGGATGATTTGGTGAAGTTTTGAGGTGGTTTGAATTGAAAATTCGAAGCAAAAATCGAACATGAAAAAAAATGATATGTGTATCACACTGTATATCATTTGTGTATCATATTTGTATCAATTATGTATCACATGTATATCCATGTATACCTGTGTGTGAGATACATGCGTGATACATGTTTGATACATGTGTCGCAGAAGAACTTTTTTGAATTCGATTTAATTACGAATTTTGATACAAAATTAGTCCAAATCACCTCCAATCTTCCTCAAATTTTGTATATTGACTTATCTATATGTTTTCAATAAATTTAACTATACCCATTGAAAAAATTTCCTTTTTTGCTTAGATTTTTGGAATATTGTATTTTTTTTGTATTTCATCACCTAATTTGCTACCTCATCCATGAAATTTCCTTTGCGTCTTGCATCTAATGTTGCTAATCACGCTTAAAAATATGGAAGGAGATTTTTGCATGTGATTCTTTGAGATAAAGAACCTTATTTATTTAATTTTTCAATTTTTGTATGTGCTTGGCTAGTTTTGGTAAGTTTATAACTAATGGCTAGAGGTTGGTAAGTTAAAACTTATATGGACATTTGTGTAAGTTTCCCGAAAAAAAGCCAAAAACACTATCATAGGCAATGTAATGTACCTCAGATGTACTGACGTACTTGCTTAACTTTGACAGAGTTTTGGGATTTTCACGTAACAATCTTTGTATTGTTTATTATATTATAATCTTATATTGTTGTTCGTTATATAATAATATTTATATTTTAATTCATGTATAACTACTCCGAGAACCGAATTCCATAATACAGAGATTGCATGTGGGGAATAAGAATAAATATGTTTTAATCCCAACAATCCTCTTCTGAGAAACCAATAATGAAAAGCCTTTTAGAGACGTAGCAAATTATGATCTTATCAAAGTTTAAATGTATCCTCATATATATTATGTTATGAACCTTCAACTTAAGAATTGAATTACTAAAATATCTCTTGAATGTTGAAACGTTGATTGATCCTTTTGTCCTTTACCATTAAAAAATAGTTTTTCATAAAAAATTTCTGTAACTTTTCCCATAATTGTTATTTATGTGGATAAATAATTAGCCTTTATGATATAAAAACAAAGAAATTTAATATTTTGAAGGGGTGCAAAATAGCCAAACCTAAAGAAGTCTAGCACATTTATAATGCCTCTTAACTCTCACTAAAGAAGGGCCCTAGCTTTTCAATAAATTCACGCATAATCAAGCACCTAGCCTTCATTTTTCTTTTCTTTAGGTTCACTCTATACCCTATTTGTTTTCCTTTTTTTTTTTTAGTTCTCGAATCTACTTATAATTTTCATTCGTTTTCCTTTTTATTCAAGTTTACTAATAAACTTTGAAATTAGTTTACAAAAAGTCTGTCAGGGGTTGAACTCTTAAGGCAAAAACTCTTGAAGTAAGTCGACTAATTCATTTTCATAGGTTTTGTAAGTCGACTAATATTTTATATTTGATGCTTTCTCTTCATGTTATGAATTGCGCTGTTAGACACATATAATTTATTATGAATTGCGCTGTTTAGACACACATAATTTATCTTATAAATTTTATGGTTCAATTGATACTTATTTTTGTTGGTGCAGCGCTTGCGATAAAATATAGTTATTACTTTTGCTTGATATATTTAGAATTTTAAATAAAAAATAAAATGTTAAATATAAGTAGTTGCCATAGATGTAATCTTCAGCTTCCATATATTGTTAGTTGTTGAGGAGAAAGGATTCTCCTTTCAACTTCCATTTTCTTTTTCAGTTTTTTTTTTTTTTATTTCTGTTTCTTTTCAGAGTTTTTTTTAATTTTCTGTTATGTATTCATAATCTGATAATTTAGGATTATCTATTTGTATTATTTTAAAGAACGGATAAGATGCTTCATATTCAATCTCTTTTCAAAGATTACTATTTAGTGAGATTTAAAAATGCTCCAAAAAAAAAAGTCATTGCGGTTAAATTCTTATCACTTTATCGTAAATGTTAGCCGTTATTCATATGCGACAATCCTTTCCAAAACTATAAGATTAACTTTAGTCAAGAAATTAATAAATATTTGACAATTTTTTGAACTATGTTATCAAATGTAATATGTGCATCGTTGAAATATATAATAAGTTTGTTAAATTGAATATTTGGTACATATTAAAACTGCGAAATTGAAGTTGTTTGAACAATATTTTGTTGCATAAAATTTGTCATCCAAACAATTTTGACAGCATAATTAAAACGACACATAATGTTCAAAATATAATTTTTGTAGAAATGTTTATACTAATTGGAATGTCAAAATATAGAAAATTACTTTCGAAAAAAACGTTTGTACTTATTGTAATAGAATACATGTGCAATACACGTGTCCAACAGGTTAAATATATCGATGTCCCCTTGAACTAGATATTGTTATTCATTAAAAAAATCGTTTTGGACTTGTTCCTACGTAACCGTTTATGTTGTTTAAAATGTATTTATTTAAAAAACATGCCTTGCTGATATGACATATAACATATGTTCAACCAAAAATTGAGCACACATTACCAAATAATTTGGAATTTTCGTCAACAAAATGCGTTTGTGGCCATCTTCGGTAACTATTTTCCCCAAATTCATCTGATAGACCCCATAATCATCTTTATTCAAATGCCATAGATGGCCATGTTTTCAAATTCATACCAGATTCAAACGCCAATGTTTTCAAGCAGATAATAGATTTTCCTAATTCTTCTTTTTTCTTTATTCAAACACATATATACTAATAGTAGGATTTTTTTTCTTCTTCTTCTTAGTTCTTTTTTATTCATTCAAATGACATTTTTTCCAAACTAATACTTGATTAAAACACCATAGATAGATAGTCAACTTTCTTATTTTATTCAAATGCCATTCATGGAATGGCATCTATCTGTGTTATGCAGAAAATCGGTTTCGATAAAAAATGCTTAAAAACTAGGAAAATAGATAAGATGCACCATGTACTTGTCCGGAAAAATCAGTTTCACACTTAAATCTTTACGGGCGTCCCATTGCCTTCCTATACTTGTCCAAAGTGAATTTAATACCACCCTGTGAAGCGTAATACCACTTTCCTGGTGTGAGGTACTCCACACGCGCGTACCACGTCAACCCCATATCAGCATCAAGTCAGAAATATAATAAATTTATGCTTTTTGCTATTTTTTCTTCTTTCTTTTCATTTACACATTTTTTCTTTTTTCTTTTTCTTTCATACCCACTGCCAAACCTCCATTATAGCTAATCGTTATGGCTTTCAAATTAGTTCCAGCTAAAATTCAAAAAAAACCTCTCATCAATTCACGAACTCAGCCATCCAAACATAGAACCTTAGGCGTAATCTTAAGTTAGTTCAATTTAAAACCTTGGGTGTTTTCCAATGGAGGACATTAATTGACTTGAAGAAAAATTGTATTTTAGAAATCAATTCAATATACAACACAAACTAAAAAAATTGGTGATGAAGAAAAAAAAGTGAAATTGATTCTGAGGAGAGATGGATGTGAAATTGGAGAAGAAGGGAGTGAGTGTTTAGATAGAGAAGAAAGGAGGGGGGTTGGGGCGGGGGGGACGGTGGGAGTCCAAGAAAGTCTTGCAGAAAAATAATTTTTTAAAAATTAATGCTAATAAAACGAGCCTTTTTTATTTTTATCATATATTTTGCCAAATCAGCTTTTGGGTAGGTATTAAATTCACTGTGGATAAGTACAGAGAGGTAATAGGACGCCCACAAAAATTAGATGTAAAACTAATTTTTTCGGACAAGTACAAAATGCATCCTATGTATTTTCTCTAAAAACTACCACCCACTTGTCAAAATCCAAAATTGTAGACATGCTTATTTCTTACGTTTACTGACGGTCAAAGAAATATTAAAGTAATAATTCAAAAGTTAGCTTAAAATAGCACAACGCTGTATTATTATATAGGTCCAAATTTGGTAACCACGGTAACGGATAAGCAAGACATAGGACGGGGTCGACCACGACACAACGACTGACGGTCGTCCAAATAAAGGCCGACGACTAGAAGCGGGCAGCTGAGATAGGATAATAACGGTAACTTAAACTCACAAAGAGACAGGAAGAATATTCCTTTGGATATTCTTTATGTTGTACTTTTTAGGTTTTTTTAGGAATGTCCCTTATAAATAGGAGGAGATAGTGAACAAAAGGGGGTTCTGCCTTTTTGAGAACTGAGACATATTGTAAAGTTGAGAGAAGAATATACGAAAGAGTTGTCTTATTCACTTTATTCAAGCACATGTTGTTCAACCTTTATCCATAAATCTCAAGATTCCACATTCATATCGACTGCTTACCTTTCCACGTCGTCAGAGAAAGGAAACACCCAATCACACAATCATTGGGTGATAATTCCTTTACACTATAACCCCTATCATTTCTTGTATTTATTATACATTTATGATATTACATATTTTGTCAATCATAGCATATCAAGTTTACAATTTAATGCTCCTAAACTCTACCCGTTGTACAAGAATTTTATTTTATTTGGTCTAGGATTTATTAAGCTCAACTGAGATTCACCCTATTAACTTACTATTAATTGGTTTAGCAATTATTTGCTCAAACAATTTGGCGCCATCTGTGGGGAGATTTTAGTTGAAACTATAGTTCTTTCTAGATCGTAAAAAAAAACATCTCTTCCACGTTTGCACAAACTAACGATGGCAGGAAAAGGGGATGCGAGACTGAAAGCGATAGTAGGTGTCACTATCAACATTTTGAACACCATCAACGAAGATGGCAGGGGAGACGACAAGAATGTGACACCAAACGCTACGCTCAAGCGAAGTATTTCACCTCTCACTCACGAAAGCGTGACGGTTTCACGGGAAAGAGGAGCCTCCACATCCATAGCTGAAGAAGCACCACCAGCAGTGAAGAAACTACTAGAAGAGTGGCTGACAAGCACTCTAAACAATATACTCGACAGACCTGCTCAAAGGGAGAACGGAAACACCGCGTAAGCAGATATCATAACAACTACTGGCGAGCAGCCCCTTCCTCAAACAGGTAACACTTGCCCCACTGTGGATGCAGGTAACGATGTGCTCGCAGTCGTCCTAAAGAAAATGGAAGAAATGGAAAACGAAAACAAGGTGCTCCGCGACCAGATGAAAGAACACCAAGAGAGGGTCGACAAGATACCAGGCGCCCCAAAGTTACTACTAAAACAAGACGTTGGTCGATTCGTCGAACAACCGTACAGCGAAGAAGCGGCTCCATACGCCATTCCCAAAACCTTCAAAATGCCATCGTACCGGAAGATATACGATGGTACTATAGATACAGAAGATCATATCATCCACTACGCTACAGCGGTGAAGGGCAATGATCTTTTGAAGGAGCAAGTACCATCGGTGCTACTGAAAAAATTCGGCGAAACCCTAACAAGGAGAGCCCTAACCTGGTATTCACAACTGCTGGCGCGGTCGACAGCAACATTCGAAGAAATGGCCGACAAGTTTGTCACCGCCCATGCAGGGGCTAAGAAGGCGGAAGCCGGGGTGAATGACATATTCGCCGTTAGGAAATCGCCTGGCGAGGGACTCAGGGACTTCCTCGCCCGGTTTAACAGGGTGAGAATGAGCCTACTAAATGTATCAGAAGGGATGGCGGTAGCGGCCTTCCAGAACGGGTTGAGCAGGAACGGGTCGAGAGAAACCAGAAAACTATTAAGTAGGCTCATGAAATACCCTCCCACCACTTGGGAAGAAATCCACTATGCCTATTGCGCCGAGGTGAGAGCCGATGAGGACGACCTTAACGGTCCGACCCAACGGCTGACGTCAGTTCAAGCAGAATCGAGGAAAGATCGTCGTAACAACGGTCGAAGGGATTAATCGGGCCCCCGTCTCAGCCGATAAAGACATCAGCCCTACATCAAAACACCCGTCCCACCACCTCCTCAACATACGGAAGGGCCATCCAGGCCGCACACAGGAACTCAGCAAAACGAAAGAGGTATGCCTCCGCTCTTATCCGCTCACAATTTTTGTGTTTCCCCTTCAGAAATAGTGTACGCACGAGAGAAGCTCGGCACGGAGGTGAAATGGCCACAAAAGATGAAGCCCGACCCAAATACTCAAAAGTCGAACGTCCTCTGTGAATTTCACCAGGAACAAGGTCACAAAATCGAGGATTGCATAGGTCTACGACAAGAGGTAGTGAGAATGTTAAACCAAGGGCACCTGAGGGAACTGATGAGCGATCGTGGACGAGCCAACTTTGCCTGCGCATGCGAACAACACCAGGGACCTCCAAAGCCACCCTCTCCCGCTCGCACCATCCAAATGATCATCGGTGGAAGCGATGAAGCAACGATCAACCATGTGAAGTTCACCACTACGCATAAACTGAGACGGTCGATCACCCACGAACGGTATGACGACCTCGGAGACAGTATCATCTTTGATATGTTGGATACCGACAAAGGAAGCAGCGCGTGTATTATCCACCCTCAAGTCCTCGCACAAATGAGACTCGAGGACAAGATAATACCACGTTGCATAACACTAACAGGTATTAACAATGTAGTTGAGCGAACCTCTAGGGAGATTACGCTACCCGTTCTGGACGAGGGCATCACCTTGGAAACAACATTCCATGTCATGAACCAAGACACAGCTTACAACGCCATCATAGGGCGGCCATGGATACACGCTATGAGGGCCATCCCGTCGAGCCTCTATCAAGTAATCAAGTTCCCTAGGGGAATATTCAGTATCCGAGGTGAACACGCACCGCCCAAGAATGCTATCGTATCGCCCAAGATTGCACGAACACCCAACAAATGAAGGGAACAGACGCAGAGGCATAGCAATTACCACATTCGGGGGCCAGACTCGATGTACCAACAGACGTCATCAGGGACCCCCGATATCGTGGAAGGGGCTGAGTCAATGGTAGAAGATCTCGATCCCATCCAACTGAACAACAGCGACAGCAACAAAAAGGCTTACATCGGACATAAGCTCTCAGAGCCAGGTAAATTTCACAAGTTTTTAATTGACAACGCCGATCTATTCGCTTTCACCCATGCAAATATGCCGGGTATCCCGAAATACATGGCCACGCATAAGTTGAACGTCGACCCACTCTATCCGCCAGTACGGCAAATAAGAAGGAAATTCAACGCTGCAATCAACGAGGCCGTAAGTGACGAAGTGGATAAGTTCCTCGCCAACGGTTCCATCCGAGAATCAAAATACCCCCAATGGGTCGCCAACGTGGTCATGGTAAAAAAGAAAAATGAGAAATGGCAGATGTGCATAGATTTCACAGACCTAAACAAGGCGTGCCCAAAAGACTCCTTCCCATTGCCGCACATCGACCAGCTCATCAACGCAACAGCAGGACACTAGTTTCTAAGCTTCTTGGACGCCTACTCGGGTTACAACCAAATCCTCATGGAGGAAGAGGACCAAGAGAAAACTACTTTCATCACTCATCAGGGAACGTACTGCTACAGAGTCATGCCGTTCGGGTTGAAGAATGCAGAGGCAACGTACCAAAGGTTGGTCACCAAGATGTTCAAAGATCAACTCGGCAAAACAATGGAAGTTTACATCGACGACATGTTGGTTAAATCAAAAAGAAAGAAGACCACATCGATCACCTGAAAGAGGCCTTCAGTACACTGAGGCGGTACGGCATGAAATTAAACCCCAAAAAATGCGCCCTCGCCGTAACCTCGGGCAAATTTCTCGGTTTCTTAGTATCACAAAGGCATTGAGGTCAATCCAGATCAAATCAGAGCCATTGAAGGGATACTTGAGGTGTTGACCAGCAAGAAACAGGTGCAAAAGCTTACTGGCCGTATAGCCGCTCTGTCAAGATTCATCTTGCGGTCATCCGAAAGATGCCACAAATTCTTCAACGTGCTGAAAAAAGACAACGGGCTCCAGTGGAACTCAAAATGCATCGATGCCTTGAAAGAACTAGAAGCGTACCTATCCTCTCCCCCACTACTTGCCAAAGCAGAGTTCGGCGAGCGCCTCCTAGTATATTTGGCCGTCTCAGAAGTCGCGGTAAGTGCGGTGCTGGTCTGCGAGAATAAAGGTACGCAATCCCCAATTTATTATATTAGCAAAACCTCGGTCGACGCCGAAACGAGGTACCCCCACCTCGAGAAATTGGCCTTAGCATTGGTTATAGCTTGACGAAAGCTTAGACCCTATTTTCAATGCCACCCCATATCGGTAGTGACGACTTCCCCCCTACGGAGCATCCTACATAGACCCGAATTGTCGGGAAGATTGGCCAAGTGGACCATAGAACTGAGCGAGCATGATATAACATATCAGCTACGAACAGCGATAAAATCGCAGGTACTCGCCGACTTCGTCGCCGATTTAGTGCCAAAATAATGCTAGAGGTCGAGCAGGAAGCTTCTCATACTTGCTCTGGGCAACCCGACCTCTGGGTCCTTTACACCGACGGCACATCCAACGCGTTGGGGTCTGGACTGGGACTCGTACTCGAGGTCCCAACAGGGTAAGTTATTCGCAAATCCATACGGTGCCCCGATATGACTAACAAGGAGGCCGAGTATGAGGCCGTAATTGCAGGTTAAAGATAGCTCTCAAATATAGAGCACGACAAGTCGTCCTCAGATGCGACTCACAACTCGTCGTCAACCAAGTTACAGGGACTTTCCAAATCAAAGAGCAAAGGCTACAAAAGTACCAGGTAAAAATTCACAAACTACTGCCAGAATTCGATGAATGCCGACTCGACCAGATACCCCGAGCTCAAAACATCGAAGAGAATGGCCTCGCCAAACTAGCAGCCGCCACAAAAAATATCACTAAAGAAAATGTGGTCACCCTCCTCCACTCGTAAATAGACCAACTCGAGGTGCATTTCATAAATTTGACTTGGGACTAGCGCAACCGTATCGTGACATATTTGCAGGAGGGAACACTCCCACAAGACAAAAAGGAAGCCAAGAAGCTTCGAATGCAGGCGTCCAGGTACAGCCTCATAAATCACGACCTGTACAAGAGAACGTTCGGGGGCCCCTTGGCAAAATGCCTAGGGCCGAGTCAAACAAGGTGCGCGCTCGAAGAAGTACACGAGGGTCACTGTGGTGCCTATACAGGCAACCGAGCCCTCGTCAGATGCCTCATTCGGCCAGGATATTACTAGCCCACTATGAAAAAGGAAGCTGCAGATTATGTCAAGAGATGCGAGCAGTGCCAAAAGTACGCGCCTATGATACATCAAGCGGGTGAACTCCTCCACTCTGTCACTTCGCCATGGCCATTCATCAAATGGGGAATGGACATTGTCGGACCCCTCCCAGCGGGGCTAGGTAAGACACGTTTCCTTTTAGTTTTAACTGAATACTTTTCCAAATGGGTGGAAGCAGGTGCGTTCACCCAAATACGCGAACAGGAAGTCATCACATTCATATGGAAGAACATCATATGCCGTTTCGGCATCCCTAAAGAAATCATTTGCGATAATGGGCCCCAGTTCACCGAGAAAAAGACAATCGAGTTCTTCGAAAAATGGCGCATCAAGAGAATACTCTCCACGCTATATCATCCCGCTGGCAACTGTCAAGCCAAATCCTCCTACAAAACAATATTGAATATCTTAAAGAAAAAGCTTGAGGACCCCAAAGGGCAATGGCCGGAGTTGCTACCAGGGGTATCATGGGCCTACCGCACCACGCAAAAAATGAGCACAGGAAAAACGCCATATTCATTAGTCTACGGGACTGACGCCATGATACCTGTCGAGGTCGAAGAGCCTAGCCTGAGATACTCCAAGGAAAGCGGACCAAACAACGACGAGAACAGAAAACAAGACCTCGACGAGGCAGAAGAATGAAGAGACATGGCTTATGTAAGGATGGTAGCCCAAAAACAACAAGCAGAAAGGCACTACAAAAAGAAGGCCAAAATACGACCACTCAAAGAAGGCAAACTAGGAACCAATTGGGACGGGCCGTACAAAATCACAGCGGCGACAAGCAAAGGAGCATTCCAACTAGAAACAATGGAAGGAAAACTACTACAAAACCACTGGAATGTCGCCCACCTCAAATACTTCAACTTTTGAAAAAGGACACCCCTCAAGTCGTACTCTTTTTCCCTCACCCGGGGTTTGTCCCAATTGGGTTTTCTCGGGGAGGTTTTTAACGAGGCGACGAGGGGGAGGTCTCGAAGTTCAAAGTATAATTCATCGCCCCGCATGCCGATAACCTCTCCAGGCCGAACGATGAAGGGACTAGATACATGGAAACTTCTCCAATACATGTATGAAACAGACATATATAGTACTTAAGTGAATGAAATAAAGCAGCATTTTGTACTCCACCAAGATATTCTCCAACGAAGTGAAATAAAGCAAAATTTTACTCTCCATCTTTTTTTTTTGTTTTTGCATCTAACATTCGACCTCACTCGAATTACAATGGGTTAACATTTCGACTTCAACTCGAAATAACACCCCTACAGCCAAAGGCCATCGCCAAAAGAAAGAATTCGACCTCGCTCGAATTACTTAACATTCGACCTCGCTCGAATTACAACGGGTTAACATTTCGACCTCAACTCGAAATAACACCCCTACGGCCAAAGGCCATCGCCAAAAGAAAGAATTCGGCCTCGCTCGAATTACTTAACGTTCAACCTCGCTCGAATTACAACAAGTTAACATTTCAACCTCAACTCGAAATAACACCCCTACGGCCAAAGGCCATTGCCAAAAGAAAGAATTCGACCTCGCTCGAATTACTTAACATTCGACCTCGCTCGAATCACTTAACATTCGACCTCACGCGAATCACTTAACATTCGACCTCGCTCGAATCACTTAACATTCAACCTTGCTCGAATTACAACGGCTTAACATTTCGACCTCAACTCGAAATTACACCCCTACGACCAAAGGTCATCGCCAAAAGAAAAAATTCGACCTCGTTCGAATTGCTTAACATTCGACCTCACTCGAATTACTTAACATTCGACCTTGCTCAAATCATTTAACATTCGACCTCGCTCGAGTTACCAAGATCTACAATCGACTATGCCAAAACATTATACACAAGCGGTGGAAAAGCCGGCGACCCCCTCACAGCAAATAAATAACAAATCGAAAGTACACAGCAAAAAGGTAATCATTCCATTACAATTGTTATATTACAAAAGTTTTTTACAAAGGGCTTGAAGATGCACTCACAAAAACAATAAAGCAAAACAAAATAAATACAACAGCCCTACGCCGCGTCATCCCCCGCACCATACTCCTCGTTATACCAAGAATCGGAGGCGAGCATGTCCGTATCATCATCATCATCGACTTCATCCCCGCCAGGCGTACCGGGATCATAACTGCGGGCTTCACGGGCTGCACGTGCTTTAACACGAACACCCTCAAGTTCTGACTCGGAAACTTTCCCGTTAGCCTGCAAGGACTTGTACACGTCAAGTTGAGCCTCGGCATGGACCCACATCTCATACAACTCCTGCGGCACAACGGGATCAACTGAGGTATGAGACGTGGAGGGTTGCGACTGCCGTTGCACCTCCTCCGCCTTCAAAGCAACAACCTGTTCGTTCAATATGGACAATTTTGCCTCCAGATCTTGGATCCGTTCTTCTAATCTCGCTACCTTAAGCGCTGACGTCTTTGCCTCATTATCCCGTTCAGACCTACAAACACGAAGGGCGTCTTCCAGAGCCGCTACTTCAGATACGGCAGTCACCCTGCCCTTTTTAGCATGAGACAATTCATCAGCCTTAGCGCTCAATTCACCCCTCAAATCGACAGCCTCCGCCTCTCTTCGCCCAAGCTCGGCAGTCAAGGTAGCCATCCGCGCCTGAAGGTCGGCGTTCTCGGCTGTCACTCCCTTGCTCACCTCGAGCTCATCATCCTTGGCCTTAAGGGCCGCCTCAAGTTCACTGCATTGACCAATGGCCCTCATCAGCTCGTCATCTCGCTCTTTCAGCTCTTCAACCTTCTGGCCAACTCTTCCTCTTTCTGCTTAAGCCCATCGCGAAACAACTGAAAATTGCTATCATGAATGAAGACATCGGCCAATGCACGGTGCTTGGTGCAGTACTCTTTGTACTTAGAGGCCACCTTCCCAAAAACGGTCGTCCTTCGTTCATGCCTCCGATCACGCTCAATCTCTTTGATGAGAGTCTGACATGCAGAGGAAAGAAAGTCAGCTTAAGTAGATTACGCATACAAAACAAATCCAAAAACAAAAAAAAAGAGAGAAAACACATACCCGCAAAGCCATGCCGGAAATACTCCGCGATAGCTCCGCGTCACTCATCGCCTGAAGCATCGTGTTCTCGGAAGCAGCGCACAAAGGGGCAAATACCGACACTGCCTGCTCGGAGTTCGCCAAAAGGTCGTAATCTATGGGAATGATTACGTGTCGGTTAGGACCCTCTGTCCTCACTTCCACGCGGGTATTTCTCTCCAAGAAGATCGCACATCTTCAAGATCGATGTCCAAGCCTGAACCATCGTCCTCCGCAACCACCGTTCCATCCCCTCCGGCAGCAGACGACGCGCCACCTTCAACAGATCGTACAGGTCCCCCGCCTTGAATTGCCTCTTCGGCCCTAGGGGACCTCCCCGCCAAAATGGAGTCCGCCATAAAAACGTCCCCTGTGCCTGACCTAGGCGAAGACGCCACTCTCGAAGAACCGATTTTCCTCTTTTCAACGCCGGTGGCGACGACCTTCCCAAGCTCCACCCTCCTCCTCTTTCTCGACGATGATTCATCTCCGTTGGAAGACTCATCTACGAGGTGGTAGGTCGGCCGGGAAGAGATCTCGTCCTGTACAACGACATCCCGAGGAGGGTCCCTTGTTGGCAAAGTCTGAGTACGACCTCCGCGGATGGACTCGGCTAAAGTAAATTGCATACCCGCCGATACAATGGCCTAGCAAAATACCGGTACTGGAGCCTTCTTTTTGGAAATCCGTCGGCCTGTCACCACAAAAAGGTCGTATCAATAAACGATAGCAAACAACCGAAGGTCGGAGCAAAAGTAACACTTACCAGACGGAACCTTCGGTCTAAAATGTTTGAAGAAAGCGGCCCAATCTCGAATCCCCAACAAGTAAGGTAGCACGCGAGCTACCCAATCCTCAATGCCGACGATGGGAAAAGGTGCACGCCTCTCAGCTGCACAGAAAAATCACAAACGAATAAAAATAAGAAAGAACGAAAGTAGATAACAAGCGTACGTCATCGACACCTACGGTTATGATTCCACTGCTCTGGAAATCCAGCAGGGTCCGACACCAAGTGCTTCGTTTTGATGAAAAAATACTTGTGCCAAAACTTCCGGCTCGCCCTGTCATCCGTCCCAACCACCAACCCCCTGGTCCCGCAATATCGTAGATGTATCATGGTACCTCTATGAAAGCTCGGGGAAAATAAATGTAAAAGGTGGTAGATGTCAACCTCACACCCAGCCAACTCCGCATACTTCGTCACCATCAGAAAGATTTTATACAAGTACGGAGACAGCTGTGCCGGGCAGACTTTGTAAAACCGACAGAACTCCTGCGCCAGCAGAAGAAGAGGGAGGGTATGACCAATCACGAAAGGATACACATAAAAAGCACAATATCCAGGTCTGTGGACCTCTACGATGTCCCCCCCCCCCCAGCCGGAACCATCTCGACTTGAGGAGGAATATGGTATGTAGACCGGAGTTCATCTATCTGAGATGGCCCGGTTTCAGAGATCACCGGAACGGGAGAAGGAGCATGTTCCTTATGGAAATCGTTCCTGGACAAAGGGTTTCTGGGGAGTATCTCTTCTATGGTAGGGAAACTATCACCCTCCTCAGCCGCGATATCCTCGCCACCGGAAGGAGGGGCCACTAACATCGGGGTAGCGTCGGAAACTTCATCGTGTGCACGAAAGGTTAGGGGCATTTCGATAACAGAGGGTGTGATAGTAAACCTGAAGGGAGAGATGGTGACTAAACGGGAAGATGGGAAGCAGAATCACAGAAATGGAGCTAAGAACTGAGAAAGATGATCAAAGGAGAATAATGTATACACAAGGAAGGAAATGGCAAAAATTTCCAAACAAATGAAACCCTCACCTATTTATAGGGCTGGGTGGCGCGAGAATCGAAGTAGAGGATTGTCAATGGCGCTAAAACCAAAGCAACAAGCACACAAACGCTGTCTCTGAAAGATGCGTAATGATGACGCGCGTGGTAGTGACGTCACATCTTGATAATCACATCAATCAGGATTCCGCAGGTTGTGTCGTTCTCTCGATCTTAGTCAACCCGGCGTAATTTAATAGCCAAATTTTCCCACAACGGAAGCGAATGATGTACGCTTATCGAGAGCGTGCAGGGCTACGACCTCAACAAGCGGAGGGACTAACTGTATAGGTCCAAATTTGGTAACCACGGTAACGGATAAGCAAGACATAGGACGGGGTCGACCACGACACAGCGACTGACAGTCGTCCAAATGAAGCCGACGACTAGAAGCGGGCAACTGAGATAGGATAATAACGGCAACTTAAACTCAAAAAGAGACAGGAAGAATATTCCTTTGGATATTCTTTATGTTGTACATTTTAGGGTTTTTTGGGGAATGTCCCTTATAAATAGGAGGAGATGGTGAACAAAAGGGGGATCTGCCTTTTGAGAACTGAGACATATTGTAAAGTTGAGAGAAGAATATACGAAAGAGTTGTCTTATTCACTTTATTCAAGCACATGTTGTTCAACCTTTATCCATAAATCTCAAGATTCCACATTCATATCGACTGCTTACCTTTCCACGTCGTCAGAGAAAGGAAACACCCAATCACACAATCACTGGGTGATAATTCCTTTACACTATAACCCTTATCATTTCTTGCATTAATTATACATTTATGATATTACATATTTTGTCAATCATAGCATATCAAGTTTACAATTTAATGCTCCTAAACTCTACCCGTTGTACAAGAGTTTTGTTTTATTTGGTTTAGGATTTATTAAGTTCAACTGAGATTCACCCTATTAACTTATTATTAATTGGTTTAGCAATTATTTGTTCAAATAATTATAAGTTTAGAACTTAAAGTAAATACTTATATCTCAAAATTATAAAATCTTCGATAAATAATGTTAGTGATAAAAGTTATTGAAGCTTGTTAAAAACTGGAATGAAAGGGATCAAATAAAGTAATTAAAATAGTCCCATAAATTTAAGGATTGAACCACTCTCGTCCCTCAATTATTCAACTTAACAGAGCTTGTTAGATGGCTTAATGACGACTTATTCGGACCTGAAAATTGCTAGAGCACTTCATTATTGAAATGATCGTGACTTTCCAATTTGCACATCGTTGTTTTTTTCTTTTTCTGACGACTTATTCGGATTGGTGAATTTGCAATATTGAGTTGGAAAAGGGAAGCCATGGCTGAGACTAGATTCATCCAATGCCACCACCATGTTGCCAACTTTGAAGGAAACCCCCTTAAGTTTTACGCATGTCGGTAGCTTTGGACCATAATTGCCCCAATATCACATATTTGGAGGATGTTTTATGTTAAGTAGAGTATTTGAGGGATGAGATTATATGTACCTCTAAACTTAGAGGACCCTTGTGATTATTTTTTCCTAATATCTCACATACGGGATGCTGCGACTTAAGATCCAGTTAGGCAGTGAGATGCCATACTTGTCTTACGCCAAATAAGACCGCAACAAAAGTCAAATAATATAGTACAACAGTGACAGTCAATTTTAAACTTAATTACTCACTTCTTACATCTAGTTTTTTAAATTATTACTCCGTCAACCTCAATTTATGTGACATTTTTAACTTTTCAAGATTCAATTTTTTTGATTTTGACCGTGCATTTCGACATTGAATTTTTCAATTTTGCGATATAAAATTTACATATTTAGAAATTACGTAAAAAGTATTATAAGTCACAATAATAAATAATTTAAAATGGGTAATCCGGTGACTAAGTTCCCGCTACGCGCGAGGTCCGGGAAAGGGTCGGACCACAAGGGTTTATCGTACGTACAATCAAGAATTATAGGGATTAACCACTACTTATTTTGTCCTGTATTTTTAAACTTAAAATCTTAAATTCAGGACAATTCAGAATATTTGTCCTGAAAATTTAAACTAAAAATTGAAATTCAGAACGCACTTAAATAACAACCCTTTAGAGTGGCATTTCTGCAAAAATAATTAGATTGACTCTGGAAATCCAAATGCCATATTGCCATCCTATGAAATTTGGACGGAGGGAGTACATATCTCTCCTCTTCATGGACAAGTCTTTTCTCCTCAACTAAAAATTAAACCAGAGAAAGATAGAAGCGCAGCTATATACCAAAATGTCTGCTGCAACTACCCTATTATATCGACCTATACGAGTTACCCAACGTCAATTTCCCAGACTCAATAGATGTTCCACTTTCAAATTGGATTTCTCATCAGGCAAATTTTTATCTCGAACATCCATTTCTCATTCTACAAGGTATCCACTTCCCCCTATGATGGATTCCGTCAAGACTAACCAAGCTGCTACCGGAGATGAAGGTGTTACTCTTGGAGGTTTAGAACAAGAAGCTCTCATTAATGGGTCCATGAATTTTGCTTCTGGTGGATTAGAAGCTACTCTCAATAGCCTGGTTAGTCAACCATTGACCTGCTCTGTTTTATCGTTGGTTCATTTCGTTTAACCTTTTTTAAAGATTATGTCAATTTCTGTGCTAACTTCCCCTCCACAATAATAGAGAGGAGAAAACTGATTTGCTAGGAGAATAACTTGCTAATATATTGGATGTACAGCAATAATTACGGGAAAAAACAAAAAAAGTTAAGTCTTCTGTAAAACTCGATCTATAGCTTACACCAAGCACCACGTTTACTTTATCACATATAACAATATCTGATGAAGTACTTTTGTAATTGTTTTTCTAATTTTCCATTTTTTATGTCCTGTTTAGTTGGAACCTTTTACATTGGAGATTGACCTCTGATAAAGTATTGCACTTCCACAAAGATTGTAATTTTCTTGTATAACTATATTCCTAAATTGAAAAGTTTGAATAATGTTATTCCTATTCATCTCTCTCTCTCTCTCTCTCTCTCTCTCTCTCTCTCTCTCTGGAATCAATCTCATTAGTTAAGACAAATTTCTTAGCAAAGTGGCTGTCTAGCTATATATGTCCAGCCTTTAAATTGTTGCTTTGAATTCTTGGTGTTAAGATTTCTTATGATTAATAGCCCTATAGTACAGAGTAAGTGGCTGATTGCTGCAGTTTTCGGTATTATCTTCTTTTGGAAGCATGACATGGAAGCAGTATGGGCTACTTCAGGTGGAATTATCAATACTTGTCTCTCAGTTATACTGAAGAGGATACTTAACCACAAACGCCCTGTTTCAACATTAAGATCAGCCCCTGGAATGCCTTCTTCACATGCCCAGTTGATCTTTTACACAGTGTCATTTTGTATACTCTCAAGTAAGCTTCTCAAAGTAATTGATCAAATACAGAAATTTACTTGGTTTTAGATGATTCTACATGATCCATAAATTCTAATTGTCTATATACGATGTGACTTAAGCGATGTTAATTTAATTTAAGAAAACAAGATAGCCTTATCCTCCCATCATTGTGATCTTCAGAGGCTTTTATGCACCGCAGATAAAAATTGTAAAACTAACATCAAGGATTGTATAGGGTCAAATTCTGCCATTACGTCTCCACGTTGATAGAAACGACCAACGAATATACGCTAACCGAAGTGAGGGCACGACCCAAAGAATGTCGGCATGAAGTGTCGGCGTGAAGTGTGTCACCGGTTCCGTCATCACTCTAAGGAACGCGACCGATCTTTGTATTATTTTATTATTTAAAGGAGGGTCTCCTATTATATAAAGGGGGATCCCAATGTTGTAAAGGGGACAGATTTTTATTAAACAAGCTCTCTATATCTTCTTTCTCTCTCTCTCTCTCTCTCTCTCTCTCTTGAATATCCAATCTGTTGGAAGCTATAACACACATATCTAGGTCTTATTATCTTCGATTACGATTGATCCTTGATTCATTTCGATTGTTCTTACTTACAAGGTATCTAGTATCTTTTGAGTCAAACAATTTGGCGCCGTCTGTGGGGATTTCGGCAATCGAAATCATAGTTTGCACCTAGAATAAAAAAAAACTACCGTTCTTCACACCATACAGAAGCCAAAAATGGCGGAAAATAACGCAAGAATGAAAGCAATAGCAGGCGTCACAGCCAATCTCATAGGCCCTCTTAACGAGGCCGGTAGAGAAAACATCCTGAGTACAACACCTGGTTGTGCGCCGGATGGAGAGATCTCACACTCTTCATCTGAAAACCTGACAATCTTGAGCCTCTACATCCGCAGTCAAAGAAACACCACCTCCGAGGGTCAAGAAACTGCTGGAAGAGTGGTTGATGAACACTTTGGGTAGCATGCTTGAAAACTCACCCCAAAGCAACATTAGAAATCCGTCGGTGGCAGATATCGCCGCTACCACCAGTGAACCCGATATTGTACCAGCAAATAACACCCACATCGATGTCCAAGCCAACGATGGTGCACTCGCAGCCATCCTCGAGAAGATGGAAGAAATGGAAAATGAGAACAAGGCACTTCGAGATCAAATGAAAGAGCACCAGGAAAGAGTGGACAAAATTCCCGGTGCTCCGAAAGTATTGCCAAAACGCGACTTAGGAAGATTCGTCGAGCAGCCGTACAGCGAGGAAGCCGCCCCTCACCCGATCCCGAAGACCTTCAAGATGCCACCTTACTTGAGGATATATGACGGAACTATATCCGCAGACTGCCCGAGCGGCACGAGCCTCACGCCACTGCTCCTGAACCTCCTCCTCAGTGGCACGACCCGCAACAAGAAGTTTCTTGTATACGTCCAGTCGGGCCTCCGCATAAACCCACATCTCATGTGCATCATGACGCGCATCCTCGTCAGACAAGAGCGGGGAAAAAGGTCGAGCCACGTCTCCAGGCCTTGGTGGGACAGTACGCCTAAGAGCGTCTACCTCTGCCGCCTTGACTTCGAGTTCGGCAGTCAAGGCCGCCACCCTACGGTGCAAATCGGCAACCTCTGCCGCCACCCCACGACTTAGCTCTAACTCCTCTTCCCTCGATTTGAGGAGTGATTCCAGCTCACTGTTACGAGCCACAACCTTCACCAACTCCTCATCAGTCTTCTCCAACTCGGCCACCCTGCGCTTCAATTGCACCTCTTTCTGTTCAAGACCTTCCCGAAACACTCGAAATTTGGGGTCCTGTTGAAAAAGGTCCACCGCCGCCTGATGCTTGGAGCGGCACCTCTTATACTTCTTCACCATTTTATTGAAAATGGTCGCTTTCTTCTGCTCGCGACGCCTCCTCTCCGCCTCCAAAACAAGGGTCTAAGGAGAAAACATGAGTTAGTACACATCAAAGTCAATCTCACAACGCGCGGAAGAACAGAAGTTTACCTGTAAAGTCATGCCGGTGACCCTTCGAGATAGCTCCGCATCACTGACAGCTCTTAGCATTTCACACTCGGGGGTGGCACATAACAAAGTCATCTCCAACGCCGCCTGCTCGCTGTGTTGCAATAAGTTATAAGCCCCCGGAATCACGATTCGGCGATCGGACCCGTCCGCCGTCATCTCCACATGCGTGAGGCCTTCCGCCAGCCCGTCCATATCTTCTTGGGCGATCTCAGGGTCCGATCCCTCAGCATCCCCGCCAACGGCGGATGTCGAGCCAACCTCAGCAGCACGAACTGAGCTGGCATCGGCAGCCGCACTCGCCTGATGGGCCGGCCTCCCCGAACGAATAGCGTCGGCCATGAAGACGGGTCTAGGCGTTTGACGAGGCACGTTACTTCTCTCATCCTCGGTCGCTACCGCCTTGCCCGTTTCAAGCCTCTGCCTTTTTCTCTCCTCAGGCTCCCCGCTTCGGAAGGCTCATCCGCAGGCTGCGGAAGACGGTGCCGAAGGTGTCGCCTCATTCGTAGTCGCCTCTACAGGCGTAACCCCTTGTAAAGGAACTACGGGAACACCCTCCCTGACAGATGCACAAAGTATCTCCCGAGCAGCCGGGCCGATATCCGATCGAGCGAGGGTAGATACCGTCGCCTTCTTCTTGGGAACGCTTCGACCTGTCGACACAAATAGTTCAGTTGATGAAGTTTGTGGAAACAACCGATTAAAGCCAAAGAATTACCTGAAGGTCCTACGGGGCCGTAGCGTTGAAGGAATGCGGACCATGTGCGGGTTTCTTCCGCGTAAGGCAGCAAACCGGCTACCCATTGCTTGATACCGGTGATGAACCGGGGTGCGTGAGCCATTGCTGCAAAATAAAAGGAAAAAGTCATAACGATGGTGCGACCAGAACCGCTGAGGTTACGTATGATGAAGAATTCGACGGGTGGGAACGCTTACATTTCGAATTCCACCTCTCTGGGAACCTGACAGGGTCGGACACCAGGTGCTCCGTTTTAATAAAGAAGTACCTACGCCAATAACCACGGCTGGGTCGATCATTGATCTTGATGACCAGCCCCTTCGAACCGCGGCTCTTCAAATGCAGCATGGTATCCCTTAGATAACTGGCGTTGAATAACTGCAAAAGGTGGTGGACGGAGACCTCACACCTAGCCAGCTCTGCGTATGTAGACATTATCCTGCATACTTTTAAGGTGTACGGAGTGAGTTGGGATGGACACATGTTGTAAAAGCGACAAAGCTCCTCCGCCAAAGGAAAGATGGGAAGACCAAAACCAATTAAAAAAGGATATTCATAGAACGAGCAATATCCCGGTCTGTGGACATTCACATAATCCGTCCCCGCCGGGACCATCTCCACATGAGCAGGTATGCCGAACGACGTACGAAGGTCATCTAAGTCATCCTGCGTTAACTCAGAATTCTCCGAGGGCTGCGCGGGGGAATCCTTTTGGAAGTCTCTCCTAACAAGAAGTTGCTTCGGTAACACGTTGTCCACGGTAAGGGGGGTGAGTTCCTCTTCTCCGTCTCCCTCATCACCGCCAGATGGAGGCGGTACATCGGACGACGTATTATCAAGAGCCTTCGGATTATCATCCCTTCGGGGCTTTGCCATAATTTTCGTCCAGGAAACGGTGTATGACACAACGAAAAGTGTGATTTCTGAGAAACGGTGAGGTTTCGAAGAAAAGAAGTGCCTTCTTAGAAGGTCAGGAAATGCTTGCAAATGATTGAAAGGTGGATCAAGTTAAACCCTTCCCCTATCTATAGGGTTGGGTGGCGTTGAAATCGAAGAGGCGGAATTCAAACGGGGCAGGAAACCGAGCATCAGAACACCTTTTGTGTTTTCTCGGGAAGACGCGCAATGATGACGCTTGCGTGTGATGACGTTACTTTGAGAAAGAAACCGCGCGTCAGCATTTCAATAAATTCAAATGTTCACTCGTTCGCTCTCATTCATGCGGCCGTCTTCAAGCATGGTCAAATTCTCCCAAAATAAGGTTCGCGGTTCCGTCCATCGGGGACGCACCTCGATGCGTCGCCGACGAACGGAGGGACTAACTGTATAGGGTCAAATTCTGCCCCATTACGCATCCACGTTGATAGGAACGACCAACGAATATACGCTAACCGAAGTGAGGGCACGACCTAAAGAATGTCAGTGTGAAGTGTGTCACCGGTTCCGTCGTCTCTCTAAGGAACGCGACCAATCTCTGTATTATTTTATTATTTAAAGGAGGGTCTCCTATTATATAAAGGGGGATCCCAATGTTGTAAAGGGGACGGATTTTTATAAAACAAGCTCTCTATATCTTTTTTCTCTCTCTCTCTCTCTTGAATATCCAATCTGTTGGAAGCTATAACAAACATAACACACATATCTAGGTCTTATTATCTTCGATTACGATTGATCCTTGATTCATTTCGATTGTTCTTACTTACAAGGTATCTAGTATCTTTTGAGTCAAACAAGGATGATGTTTGTTTTAATGTTATTTAGTTATGCATATGTTTCCTATGTTTTTTATCGGTTTTTTGCTCCTAGAATATACTCTGCCTTCTTTGAGCAGCTGCATATTCTTTACTAGAACCTCTGGATAACAGTATTGAAATTTGTTCTCATTTTTTTTTACCATATTTCATTTTTCTATATCGGGAAGGAAGGACAATATATTTACTATAATTAATTTTATCTTTTACAAAAAGAAAAATATAATTCTTTCATCTTTGGCTAGTCGTTTTTTCTAGAAGAAAAATATTTAGACTTCTATAAATTAAGGATCCTCTCATTTAGGAGCATCAACAATGTAGCCATAAGGCGTTTGAGAGTCTTGTTTATGGGGAGAGTTTTTTGACAAGTGTTAGCTTGCTACTTGTGTGTGCTTCTATGTGAGCTTGTTCTCTTGATATTGTGTACTTTTTTTAGATATGGTGAATTGCTCATCTCTGCTATGGACGTAAGTCAACTGACCGAACCACGTTAAATGTTTGTTCTTGATCTTTTGGTATATTCTCTTTTGTTATCTGATTTATGGTCGTTCAAGGCTTATTTTATTACTTTCCGCATGACACCTGATTATTTCGATCCTGTCAAATACCTCTCACAGTCGATATATTTAGCATTTAGAAGAATATTAGAAACATTTTTCAAAGAGATAGTCACACCAATTATTTAGATGGTTAAATGAACCGACAACCTCTTGTGGATATATGTATATTTATATGGCTTAACGATACACTAAGGAAAGGGCTAAGAAAGTGCAAGAGGCACAAGCTAACGAAGTAATATCAGTAAGATGCTAAGATTTTCTTGTTGTCCATGAGAAACGCCTGTCTTGAAAAGGACAGATAGCCTGCCAAGTTTCGCTCTTTTCTTCCCTTACTTTTGGGTCCTGAAAAATCAACCAACTGTTACTCGTGTAATCATTTTCTACTTATATGTATCATCAAACAATTTTGTTATCGGTACAATAAAGGAGATGTGTTTACCCTGGAATCCGGATAACAATTGAATTTATATGGGGTTTTAAGGATCCGTGAACTAAAAGATACAAAAGGTTTGGATTGAGGAAAATAAAAGATAAAGACTCAACAATTGCTGCTAAAGTAAATAATCGCAGAATATAATATTGCTTAGAACAATTGTGCTTGATAGCGTACAAGAACTGAGAGAGATGGTACCGTAGTGTAATGGTTTCCGATCCCCTCTTTATGGGGTCTTCTCCCCTTTTATACATTCTGATTAAGGGTAAAAATAAGGTAGGTAAATTAATTACATCGTGGATCCCTGTAATTACGCCTTAATGGCCTGAAGTGGTTGAGAAAATCACGTTTGGGCGAGATATCCGGCGACGCTTGGTTATCCGTCACGAGTCCGGCTTCCGACCTTGTGTGTTTCTCCATCCGGTGGTGACTCATATCGAGCTCTGCAACGGTCTCGAAATGACTCGACCTCGGTTGTTGACGTGGCCATCGTTCTACCTTGCATCCAGGTCGGGTTCGATGGCCCCGACTTGCCCCGGACCGGACCCAACCCGGTCGGGCTCAAGCAAAAAGGGTATCACCCAATACAAGATGGTACCAGGCCTTGTTCTACTTTGAGTTTTCTTGTCATGTCTTCTTGGATTTCCTGTGAAATTATGGTTGTGTGCTTATGAGATAATTCATTTTTAGTTCTCATTTTCTTGTTGTTTGACACAGTGATTCAACATTAAGGGTTGAATGGAATAACTGCAGTCATTAGTGCGCTTATCTTAGCAATGGGCTCCTACTTTGTAAGTGTTGATATCGAGTTGCACCTTTAAGTGATTTTTCTGCATATATGGCTGTTCAATATAAGACTGGTGTAGAAAATAACACAAGTTTCCTTGTCTTTCACTTTACAGTCGTGGCTACGGGTTTCACAACAACTTCACACATTAAACCAAGTAGCAGTGGGTGCTGTAATAGGATTCTGTTTTTCCATTTTCTGGCTCTGGTGGGGGAATGCCGTAGTCATGAAGGCATTTACAGCTCACTTTTGGGTTCGGTTTGTAGCTGTTCTTGGGGCTACCGTTTTTGTGTTGCTTTTCTCCTATATGTTATTCAAAATTGGGGTCTTGACGATAACACTGAATATTCTTTATAGACGATCAGACTAACACATAATACAGAATATATATAGTCGTATAGTAATTGACAATAGTTAAGGTATACAAAAAAACTTCTCAACCTCTACCTGTCATTATTTTGCATATTACAGCATGTCTGTTGTTCTCGTACAAATTAAATTATATTTGTATTCCGCCTTTTCTAAAAAGAATTACTCCGTATATCATAGTAACTAGATAAAAACTTTAAGCAATAACCTTGGAAAGACGAGTATCATAATAACATCATGTTGAAAATCACATCCAAACCCATTGGGACCATTGTTATTGTCGATTTTCCTTGACATTAAAAATACTGGAAAGAAGATGTTATTTCCACGCATTGTCATCATGGTCATGATCAGCTCCATACAAGTGATGTCCCATGAAACGAGGAGTAGATTTGTGTTAATAAAACTTATATCTAATTATTAGGACGACGCAGGACAGTTTTTAGAAATTTCATCATGTGAAATTATTAGTCTTTTGCCGAGAAATTGAAATAAGACAATGTAAATGTCATATCTAAGTTTATTTATGAGCAAAATTGAAGAATGGTTCCTGAAAAATTTCAATAAAAAAATTCACATCCACTTTAATAAGTTTAGGTGTAGAAACATTCCCCAAATTGATGACAAAAACATAGTTTCATTTTTTCAGTTCGATTTTTAGGTATATTCTACCAAATAAGTCTTGTCTCATACTTAAGTTTGACTTCTATTGTCATGTCCTTTAAATTTGGCTAAATTATTGTGTCTGTATACACAAATATGAATTTGACTTTGGTAATTCAACTATTTGATGGGCGAAAGAACGCAATCAATACGAAACCTTAAAAGTCCATTGTTTTTTTCAATCGTTGTTTACAATGAAAGTTATTGAATTAAGTTGCAATCCGCTTAGAGTAAAGGTTCAAGAGTTTTAGTCCTTGGGATGAGATCATCACTCCAATTCACATAGAGAGGAACACCATTCTTACATAAAGAGTTTAGAAAATAATGAAAAATAATCAAGAGAAAAAGGGTAAACCCATCTAGATGACCACAAAGATCATGACCATGCATAAGCATGAAAAATTACGCTTTCCAAGTTGCAAAGTTTTGGATGCCATGTAATTTTATTGGCAATTGTGATGCGAGATTACATTGGACGACCATCGCACCAATATTGTTATCAGCATTAACAACTCTAGTAGTGTTGGCAATTTGTGGAGGGTGGGTGGGAGAGAAAAAAATATAGTATCTTGCTGGCTAGAGTTTGTTGAGGCTCTGATATCATATAAGAACAAGAGTAAAGCACAAAAGCTAATTTGTTTATTGAGTCAATGCAGCCTTTAAATATAAAAGTGAAAAATCAATTTCCTAAACTAATTCCTCCGAAGGAGGACTAAACTACTTGCTGAACAAACTTCTTTAATAAGGAGATTTATTTGAGAAAATAAAAAACTAACAAAATCCTAACTACTAACTAAAGAAGTAGTCAAAGATAAAAAGTACCACATACAAGTTCAAATAAAAATGAGTCCATAAACCTGCAACTCCAAGGAAAGATATCTCGTACGAGAGTTGTGCAAAGGCAATATCATTTCTTTTACTACTCTTTCATCAAGTCACATGAATTGATATCATATCAAAACAACATTGTTTTGAGGCCATTACTGAAACCGGTACCAAAATGAGTATTAATGTAAATACGCATTTCATTTATGTACTTTTCCATCATCCACAAAACAAAAGAAGAATAAAAAAAGACACTCAAAACCCGCAAGTGGTAGAAGAACTTCACAAAATTCCCAGTTCTCCTATTCTGCAGACAACCTTTGTCTCTTGCAGGCAAAGAAAAGCACTCTGTAAACCTAACACTCTTATATATATCTCTTAACTTTAATTCTTTCGACCCTATGCAATATCCCAAAGTTAATTAAACAAAAAAAGACTAAGACAACTTCAAAGCAATATACTAAGCGGCCGATGGGGCAGTTATATAGTGCACAACACCCGCCTTAGTAAGCGCTGCCTTAAATTTGTCAGCTTCAGCATCCACTGCAGTAACATTAGCATTCTTGTAATCCAATGACTCATCATTGTATATATCCCACCATTTCTTTACCAGCATCTTGATGTCTTCTCTGTCCATGTTCTCATCCTCGCCAGTGTACCTCCACGGCTTTGACCCCGCCGCACAATAGTGAACAACTTTCACCTTGTCAAGATTCACATTCTCTGGGTGACGCCACAACATAGCTAACACCAAGTTGTAATTGTTTGGGATTGGCTTGTATACATCTCTGAAGAACATGTTCAACAAATCCTACCAAACAAATCAAACTATGTAAACATACAAAAAGAATTAAAAAATTGTATATAGTTATATTTTTACTTTCTCTAGATCCTGAGTTCCTTTTGACCGTGAAGTTATTAATGTATAATTACCTGCTCGGCAAAAGGAGTAGGAGGGGTAACTTTGAGGGTGGTCAAGAGATCATCGTAAGTGGACAAACTTGGCTCAAAGACAAACATGCCAGCATTAAAATAGAGTGGTGGCTTGGGACCCAATTCTTCAGTCCACTGGACCTTATCTGGGCACTGTTGGCAGTACCCAACCTTATACTGCGGGGTGTGACTCCAAGTTTTCTCACAGAAACAATCCATCACCCCATAGAAATAGCCATCTGGCAAGTCAAAGAGGTGGTCTATGTTATCAAACACCTGGATATCCCCATCCAAGTATATCATCTTGCTATACTCCACAAACTGCATTTATTCATTTTAAAAGAAAACATTTTAGTACCACATCAAATTTAACATAAAACAAAATAGAAAATAAAAAAAACATAAGAGATAGTATATTGTTATACCTCCCAAATACGGAGTTTGGAATAGTTGATGACATAATAAGCCATAGCAAACTGTGTCTGGTTCTCTGGAGGATAAACTGGCTCGATCTCTCGGACTATGCAACCTTGGTTTATGAGTATACGCCGATGTTCCTCTGGGACATCAGGCAAAATAGCCACAACAAGTGGATAAGCAGATTTTGCCTTTCTCAATCCCTTAGCCAAACCAACCACACCTTTCACGTAGTCACCGTTACCTGCCAAGAAAGTCACATAGGCACGGCTAGGCAAACTTGCCGCCTTAGCCAAACCAGTACCCTTGGTTGCTAGACCAACAACATTAGGAGCCATTTTTCTAACTTAAAAATGAGGATTCTTTGAGTAATTTGAGATGAGAAAAAAAAGAAGCTAGCTCTTGAAAGTTTTGAATAAAGAGTGTTTTTTAGTATGTTATCAAGTGAAGATTTCTGATGTTTTTTGATGACTTTGATGTGTTTTGAGTGTTTCCAAGGATTAAGGTGGGGTTGTTTATATAGGCGTTGGATGGAATCTAAAAATATTGGAAAATTGAATTGTTACAGTACGATGTCAATGATGTTTATCAGGGAAACGACGTCGTGCTACGGCATAGTTGTCCGCTTCCTTGAAATAGCGCATTTGGGGCCCGTAAATCTCGAAAAACATATTTCACTCCACACAGATCGGACTGTACGTTCTGCTTAAGATCAACGGTTCAGTATTTTTGTTGCACAAATAGTGACGGTTACTTGTTGCTCGAGAGAAATCTCTCGAAAGTGGGCGGTGCTTTCAGTAATTAATTATAGTTTCTTTTTTTATAGTAATTAATTAAAGTAGAAAACACTAGAATAATCTTTCTTTTAGGCCCACCGTTTATCTCGTCCCTTAAATTACCCACAAAAATAGAAACCTGGATCTCGCTTACGATCGTGTCATTTACTTCGGATAAAGTTAATTAATCACTTCACACACCATATAATATGTACTCAATTTCATATACATCTATCTGTTCCGAATCAAAAACTTAAATCCCATCAAATATTTTTACATATATAGCGATATCTATAACGCATCAAAATCAAAAACGTAAACCTGCTGTATATAGTGAAATCTTACACAAAATTAATTCGACTCGATTGTGGATACGGATTTCCTATATGATGAAAACCATACACAAATATAACGTATTACCCTTATAATTCCATATCAAACACTACGTTTTGTAATTTACTCTTCAAAAATATTTAACTACTCACTGTAATCGATTTTAGTGTTAGTTGGGATGAAATAAATCAATGTACAACCGTAAACTAAATAAATGTACAACCGTGCCCTTGTGCAAAGCAGTCCACAATAGATTTATGGCCCTCTAAAATCAACTCATGTAGTCACCTCTTTTTTTAAAATAAATAAATAACAATAATAATAATCAAAGGACCACGACAGAATTACATTCTATGTCAGTCGGCCCATTTTCAGAACAAAAAATAGCCCGTGTTTTGAAACTTTATCCGGCATAGCCCATTTTACAGATAATGCATAGCCCATTTTCATCGATTAACCTAGCGACAGCCTCCTTTATCCTTCTTTTTTCTTTCTTCAACTTTTCACCAAAACCTATATCCAAATGCTTCTTCCTCTTTTAATTGCAGCAGTCATTCTCTCGTTCAACCTAACACAAAGGCCTTTTCCATTACTGTAATAAACATCTCCTCAAGGAGACTAAATCGCTATTTCTATTTGGAGTCCTCTTTTTTTTTCTTTTTTTTTTTTGTGCAATGTGAATTTTTTTAAGACAATGCGTTTATCCTCCATTAATAATTTTTTGTTTCTTCTCAAATTGCTGGAAAGAGGTTGAAGAGTTGCAGACATCCTCCATTTTTTTCCTTCAATTTTCAAGGTAAATAGGTCGACGATGAAGTAAAGTCATCGGAGAATGAAAAAGAGGTCTTGTGTCGTATTCAGACAATTTTCAAGTCCCAGTTTTATCTTCTTTTATAAAATAATTCCATCTCCATCTTCTCTCCTCTTTAATTTTTCTGAAAAACTCTCTTTTGATATTTTGATACTGAAATAGAGGTGTAATATTGAACATAAGATGTGTTCTGGTATAAATATTGTATAACCACTATTTATACACACTTATACATTATTGTATAAGTGTGTATAAATGTGTATAATTGTGTATAAATATATATAATATATATATAAATGTGTATATATGTTCATAACATCACTTATCTTCTTCTTCTCTTTCTCTTATTCTTTTGATATACATTATTATACATTCCATATACAAGTTTATACATAGTTATACATCATTATACATGTACTGCATATGTATAATCAAATTAATCTTTTTTCATGTTTTCTTCCTTTTTCTGAAATAATTCATATATAAATCTACTTTCCTTGTTGATTCTCCGCCAAATCACGAACTTGCAGCAATTGTTTCTAAATTTTACCATATAAGTAGAATCAGTGAAAAATTGGGGGACAACTTGCAGCAGTAAAGACAAATTGGGGGAGAAATATCAAAATTATACGACGGAAGAATTAGAAAATCTCTTGACTTCATCTAAATAAGATAATTGTCCTGATTAAACTCCGTTGCCGAATAAAAAAGCTAGAAAATACTCTTTTTTCAAATATTAGCCGATTATTTTTGGGCTACAGATTTGTAAGTTATGACTGAGCTATTATGTTGCAAGTCAGATGTGTGAGCTGTATTTATGTGAAATTATCCCAAGGGCCACTCACGATGCAAACCTTCACTTCAGTGATCTCTTTATTTTATACATACTTTTGTAAACATATTATGTAACGTTTATTGCAAAAAATATCTTATCATAACAGACGGCATAGTAGAATAACATTTTCCCCGAGTTAGTTATTAGTCCTGAAAAGCAGCAGGATTCAATCATAAAAACAATGATTGTTTTAACGAAAATATTGCACAATAATGTATTCCTATATTAATGAAGATTAAATATAAACTAAAAAAAAGGAAACAACTTGTATACGGTCAAAATCGAGCTTGCCTAATTTCGTATGACTAGCCAAAATCGAGACGGAAGATCTAGGCCCGGCCCCAGTTATATCGGAACATGGTACGAAGATGGATTGGTAAGCTCGTGGATCAATGGCCGATCAAGATCGAGGCCAGCCATGATCGAGAACGAAGCGAGAAAGAAAACAAGCAAGATCGAAGGAGGCCTGCTACGTCGAATAACAGAAAGTCGAAATAACCGCGATCGGGCGAGGATCGTGGCGGAAATCTCAGCACGTATCGAGTCAAGATCGGATGTTTATCCTATCATGGGATTTACTTATGTAATTAGAATTATACTATAAATAGGATTCTTCTACTATCTAAAGAGGGTCTTAATCATTTTGTAAACATGTTACATTCACGCATAACAAAGCAATATATTATATTTTCTCTTGCAAGCTCTGTTGTTCAAGTTCATACTTTTCAATAAGCATACTCAGTTGGTTTGAGGGCAGTCTAGCTTGAGGGCCATAGTTGTTCATCACATTGGTTTGCTTTATTTTACTGTTAATTTCAGGCATTAATTCTTATATTTATCAGTTTGAGCCAAGTGAAATCGCATATGCTTAAAACCACTTATAAGTTTAATTGTTATCCGATTTTAAGGGTAAACAATTTGGTGCGCGCCGTGGGGCTAAGGATAATAATGATTGCCTGGTCCAATTTTCGTAACACACACTATTTTATGCTTATTCTTTGAAGTGTCTTTGATTCCAGGATCAACATGTCAAACTCTCAAGTAGCACCCAGCACACACACAATGGCCTTTGTCTTCATGGCGAGAACGACAACATAGACGCCCCAGAAAATGGAGTACCTTCGATCAACCCCGATGGAGTCCCGGCTGTAGACCCAATTGACGTCAGCTCCCATATTGCCATTAACGGGAATTTGGCCGTCGATCCTAAAAATAGCGTCCATAGAGACGCTCGAGTAGTCGATCAAACACACAGGGTGGTGAAGAAGGCGGGATTAGCCTTTGAATGATATTCGAAATGTTGTAGACCCAACAATCCACAATAGTGCAATTCCAAAATCAGAACCGTGCACCAAGCAAGATCGAGCTCGATCCATCACAAGAAATTGTTCATAGAGCCGAATCGGTGCCAAAGAAATCGAATGGAGGAGAATTAGAGACCAATCCTGCTATCATAAAAATGCTCGAGGAACTGACAAAGCAAATCGAGACAGGGGAAAAGAAGACCGAGGAAAATGATAAAAAGGTGGAAACTTATAACTCTAGGGTCGATCAAATCCCGGGGGCACCACCGGTACCGAAAGGACTTGATTCCAAAAAGTTTGTCCAAAAGCCCTTTCCCCCGAGTGCGGCTCCGAAACCAATTCCAAAGAAGTTCTGTATGCCTGAGATTTCGAAGTATAACGGGATGACAAATCCAAAAGAACACGTCACCTTATATACGTGCGTCATCAAGGAAAATGACTTGGAAGATGACGAGATTGAATCTGTGTTGCCGAAGAAATTCGGGGAGACTCTATGGAAAGGTTGCTATGATATGGTACCATAACTTACCACCTAACTCTATTGATTCATTTGCTATGCTTGCGGATTCTTTTGTAAAGGCACACGCCGGAGCCATTAAGGTCGGTACTAGAAAGTCGGACCTATTCAAGGTAAGATAGAAAGACAACGAAATGCTCAAGGAATTCGTATCTCGATTCCAAATGGAGTGAATGGATTTGCCACCGGTCACCGATGATTGGGTTGTTCCAGGTTTTACTCAAGGTCTCAATGCTCGAAGTTCCGTAGCTTCACAACAGTCGAAGCAGAATTTGATCAAATATCCGGCTATCATTTGGGCCGATATACATAGCTGGTATCATTTGAAGATCAAGGTCGAGGATGATCAACTAGGGGCTCCGATCGGTTCGATTTATCCTAACAGGCCCATGGACAGAGTTAAAAGGGATGCCGACCGGGAACCACAGTCGAACAGAGACCAATATCAGCCATACGGTGGAGATCGGAGAAATAACAGGCCTGGATGCAATCCCGTTCGGAATGATAAAAAGGAATAATCGGGGACAAAGCTCCCGAGGGCTCATGAGCAAAAGAAGGATGCTTCCACCATAGTATCAACCATTAGATGTATCAAAGATACCAGGTGGCCTCGACCTTTGCAGATAGATCCGGCCTAGAGAAATCCAAACCAAATATGCAAGTATCATGTTACGCATGGCCATAAAACAGAAGATTGCAAGCAGCTAAGGGAGGAAGTAGCCCGATTGTTCAACGAGGGTCACCTTCGAGAATTCTTAAGTGATCGGGCCAAGAGCCACTTCAAAAACAGAGATTCAAACAAGCATATCAAGCAAGAAGAGTTGCAGCACGTGATTCATATGATCATTGGAGCGGTCGAAATTCCTCAAGGACCGAATATTTAAGTGCACCAAGGTGAAGATCACAAGGGAAAAACAAATACGGGACTACTTACTAGAAGAGACCTTGTCTTTCAACGACGAGGATGAGGAAGGAATCGAACAACCTCATAATGATGCACTGATAATATCTATCCTTATGAATAAAATTCAAGCTAAACGTGTTTTGGTTGATCCAGGTAGCTCGGCCAACATTATTCGACCGAGGGCCGTAGAACAGCTCTACAAGATCAAATTGTGCCCGCAGCCCGAGTACTTAACGGTTTCAACATCGCAAGCGAAACCACCAAAGGTGAGATTATTTTTCCAGTGAACGTGGCCTGGACCATCCAAGAAATAAAGTTTCATGTAATTGAGGGCGACATGAGATACAACACCCTGCTCGGAAGGCCTTGGATCCATAACATGAGGGAGGTACCCTCGACCCTTCACCATGTTCTGAAGTTCCCGACATGTGAAGGAGTCAAAACAGTGTACGGGGAACAACATGCTCCCAACGAGATGTTTGCAATTGACGAAGTAATACCGATGTCAGCACTTTCTTCAGCAAAGGGATTGGACTCAAAGGGAAAGCAAGAGGCTAAATAGCAACCACAGACGTCAACCTTAACCCAACCGGAGAAGTGGGAGACCGATGGGAACGACAAATATGGGATACCTCGATCTTTTGTAGTTCCCCGTGACTCCGACGCCACCAAATTAACGGTCTAAGAGCTGGAACAAATCACACTGATCGAACATCAGCCAGAACGAAAGGTATACCTGGGCACGGGGCTAACCCCCGAGCTCAGGAAAAAACTTATTCATTTCCTTACAGCTAACATGAATTGCTTTTTTGGTCCCACCTCGATATGATAGGGATCCCGCCGGAAATTACCACTCACAAGCTGAGCCTCGATCCTAAATTCCGCCCGGTGAAGCAAAAAGAAGGCCCCGGTCCGAGATTAAACATGCCTTATCAAGGATGAGGTAACCAAACTTCTCAAAATAGGATCCATTCGGGAAGTAAAGTATCCTGAATGGATAGCAAACGTAGTGGTAGTCCCTAAGAAGGGAAACAAACTTAGAATGTGTGTAGATTATAAAGACCTAAATAAGGCATGCCTTAAAGATTCTTTTCCTTTGCCTAACATCGATCGTATTATCGATGCCCCGGCCGGCCACAAGACTATTAGTTTTCTCGATACCTATTTCAGGTTAAACCAAATACAAATGAACCCGGGGACCAGGAATAGACTTCGTTCATTATGAAGTACGACACGTACTGTTGTAATGTAATGCCATTCGGACTAAAAAATACTGGTGCAACCTATCAACGCCTAGTAAATCGAATGTTCTAAGAACAAATAGGGAAATCTATAAAAATTTATATTGATGACATGCTAGTTAAGTCCCTGCGAGCAGAGGACCATTTAAAGCATTTGCAGGAAACCTTCGATATACTGAGGAAGTACAATATGAAGCTCAACCCAGAAAAGTGCACATTCGGGGTTGGCTCGGGCAAGTTTCTCGACTTCATGGTGTCCAATCGGGGGATCGAGATCAACCCCAATAAAATCAAAGATATCAAGGATATCAAGGTCGTAGATAATGTAAAGGTCGTGTAGAGGCTAACCGGGTGCATAGCCTCCATGGGGCGATTCATTTCGAGATCCTCAAACCGGAGTCACTGATTCTTCTTGCTGCTTAGGAAGAAGAACAATTTTACATGGACCCCGGAATGCCAGCAGGCCTTGGAGAACTAAAGCGGTACTTATCGAGCCCGTCGGTGCTTCATACCCCGAATATGGACAAACAACTTTACTTGTACTTGGCAGTTTCGGAGATTCCAGAAAGTGGAGTCCTGGTCCGAGAAAAACAAGGTACGTAATTCCCTGTTTATTATATTAGTCGGACCTTAGGTAAGCTCCTCTAGGAAACTAAAACCATACTTCTAATGTCATCCAATATATGTTGTGACCACTTATCCTCATTGAAATATTTTGCATAAACCCGAACTGCCGGGCCGGTTGGCTAAATGGGCCATTGAACTCAGTGGGTATGCTATTGAGTATCGACCCCGAACCGCCATCAAGTCTCAAATCTTAGCAGACTTCATGGATGATTTTTCTCCCTCGTACTCGAGGTTGAAAAGGAACTTCTAACGAAATCGGGTACATCTTCGGGAGTCTGGACCCTCTTTGCAGACAGTTCTTCGAACGTGAAGGGGTCCGGACTAGGCATCGTACTGAAATCACCCACGGGTAATATAGTTAGACAGTCTATTAGAACTAAAAAATTAACTAACAATGAGGCCGAATATGAGGCCATGATTGCAGGTCTCGAACTCGCTAAAAGTTTGGGAGCCGAGGTCGTAGAGGCCAAGTGTGATTCTTTCCTCGCGGTGAACCAAGTTAACAGGACTTTTGAAGTTCGAGAAGAACAAATGCAAAGATACTTGGATAAACTACAAATAAAACTACATCGGTTTAAGGAATGGACCTTCCAGCATGTACCTCAGAAATAGAACAGCGAGGCCGACACTCTTGCCAATCTAGGTTCATCGGTCAAAAATGACGAACTCAACTCGAGGACCGTCGTACAACTCATAAGGTCGGTGATTGAAGAAGGCCATGCCAAAATAAATTCCATGAGTTTGACCTGGGATTGGAGAAACAAGTACATAGAGTACTTAAAGAACGGAAAGCTACCATCAGATCCAAAGGAGTCGAGAGTTTTGCGCACAAAGGCAGCACGATTTACCTTATCCGAAGACGGAACATTGTTTAGAAGGACGTTCGATGGACCCTTGGCAATATGTTTGGGACCGGGAGACACAGATTACATCATACGGGAAGTTCAGGAAGGCACTTGTGGGAATCATTCCGATGCCGAATCGTTGGTCCACAAAGTAATCAAGACAGGATACTACTGGACCAATATGGAGAAAGATGCAAAGGAGTTTGTTCGAAAATGCGACCAATGCCAAAGGTATGCGCCAATGATTCACCAGCCCAAAGAGCATCTCTATTTTGTCTTATCCCTGTGGCCGTTCATGAAATGGGGAAAATCGTCATCCCTCTCCCATCGGCCCCAGGTAAGGCTCAGTTTATTTTATTTATGACTGATTGTATTTCTAAGTAGGTTGAAGCACAGGCTTTCGATAAAGTTAGGGAAAAAGAGGTCATAGACTTCATCTGGGATCACATCATATGTCGATTCGGATGCCCTCCGAGATCGTATGTGATAATGCAAAGTAATTAATCGGCAGCAAAGTGACTAAGTTTCTCGAGAATCACAAGATCAAAAGAATCCTATCGACGCCTTATTATTCCAGCGAGACGGACAAGCCGAGTCGACCAATAAAACCATCAATCAGAACCTTAAGAAGAGATTGACCGATGCCAAAGGAAAGTGGAGAGAGATACTGCTCGAGGTTCTATAGGCATACCGCACAACATTGAAGTCAAGCACAGGAGCAACACCGTTCTAGTTAGTCTATGGCACTGAAGCTCTAATCCCGGTCGAAGTCGGAGAACCCAGTATCAGATTTCGATATGCAATCGAAAAGTCAAATAACGAGGCCATGAACACGAGCTTAGAATTATTGGACGAAAGACGCAAAGCTGCCCTCGTCCGGTTGGCCGCTCAAAAATAGTGAATCGAAAGGTACTATAATCGAAGAGCCAATCTTCGACATTTTAACATCGGGGACTTGGTGCTAAGAAAGGTCACCTCAACACTCTAAATCCAAATGAAAGAAAGTTGGGTCCAAACTAGGAAGGACCGTATCGGGTTCTCGAAATTACCGGAAAAAGGTGGGTCCTACAAGCTCGGTACAATGAATGATGAACAATTACCGAGCAATTGGAACATATCGCACTTGAAACACTACTACTGCTAAGGTACGACCTTCTCCATTTTCATTTATATTTAAAACTAACTCCTGCAGGTGTTCGACCAGAGACAACAATGGAATCCTCAACACGAAGACTTTAGGTCTGAAAGCACGCGTTGCACTCTTTTTCCCTTAGACCGGTTTTGTCACAAAAGAGTTTTCCGGCGAGATTTTTAACGAGGCAACCATTGATCGTGCTAACTTAGAACAAGTCAACAGTATTCGAGGCTTCTTTACAATCAACCTCAAATACTGGCGGGCATTACCCTCAATTGTTAACTTTGTTGCGGGGAAATTACTTCATGGCATCAGGGCATCGATAGGAAAATTTTTAAGGGCCAAACGATCGACGAACTGTGCCCGTATAGTTTTCTCGAGCCCTGACACAGAACATGTACGCATGTATAAACAATTATAAAGAGGACCCAGAGGTCAGTATGTGCGGAAGCGCGGAGCGCTTCCTGCTCCACTTCAGGCAATATTTACGCGCTGAAATCAGCGACGAAATCGGTGAGCACCTGCGACTTAATGGCAGTTTGCGGTTGGTATGCTATGTCGTGATCGCTTAATTCTATGGCCCACTTGGCCAATCTACCCGATAATTCAGGTTTGTGTAGGATGCCTCGTAGGGGGAAGGTTGTCACCACTTTTATGGGGTGACATTGAAAATATGGTCTAAGCTTTCGCCAAGCTGTGACTAAGCCAAAGCTAGTTTTTCAAGGTGAGGGTACCTTGTTTGGGCATCGATTAAGGTTTTGCTGATATAGTAAATCGAAGATTGCGTACCCTTATTTTCGCGGATTAAGACTACACTTACCGCGATTCCGGAGACTGCATTCACCCGGGTCTGCCTTGACGAGTAGCGAAGTTGGCCCGTCATCGGCCGCTCAACAGTTCTTTCAGGTGCCCCTGGTTTAACATTCTCACCACTTCCTGTCATAAACCTATGCAGTCATCGGTCTTGTGTCCTCTTTCTTGGTGAAATTTACACAGAACGTTCGATCTCCTGGTGCTCGGATGTGACTTCATCTTTGGCGGCCACTGCACCTTTGTGTCGAGCTTTTCTAGTGCGTACACTATTTCTGAAGGAGAAACACAAAAGTTATGAGCAGATAATAGTGGAGGCATACCTCTTTCGTTGCAGGGTGGTGCGGTGTGTCGAGGCGCGGTATCTACATGTCACGGAGGAGCCGGATTGGATGTGCTGATATAGGGATAGTGCCTTTCTCGATTGAAACGAAGTGGTTGGTCCCGTCGACCGTCGTTTCGGCGATCTCTCCTTGCTTCGGTCTGAACCGATGTTAGCCGCTGGATCAGGCCATTCAGGTCATCCTCTCTGCCCTTACCTCGGCGCAATAGGCGTTATGAATTTCTTCCCACGTGGTGGGGGGATACTTCATGAGTATACTTAGCAGCTTTTTGGTTGCTTTCGACCCGTTTCTATTTAACCCATTTTGGAAGGCTGCTATCGCCATCCCTTCTGACACATTTGGTAGTCTCATCCTTACCCTGTTGAATCGGGCTAGGAAGTCCCGAAGCCCCTCGCCTGTCGTCTGCCTAATGGCGAAGATATCGTTTACCCTGGCCTCTGCCTTTTTCGCTCCTGCATGAGCGGTGACGAACTTATCTGCCATTTCTTCGAACGTCGATATTGATCATGCTGGTAGTTGGGAACACCATGTGAACGCTCCCCCTGTCAGGGTTTCACCGAACTTTTTCAGCAGTACTGATGGCACCTGTTCTTTTGATAGATCGTTACCTTTTACTGCAGTAACGTAATAGATTAGGTGATCCTCTAGGTCCGTGGTACCATCATATGCAGTCTATGGGAAACTGCCCCTTCACTATATGGATGTTTGACGAATTGGCCCAAATCGCGTTTTGGCAGCAACTTCGGAGCGCCTGGTATTTTATCAACTCTTTCCCAATTTTCCTACATCTGGTCGCGGAGTGTCTTGTTCAATTTCCATTTCTTCCATCTTCTTTAAGATGGTCGTAAGTGCATCGTTACCTGCATCAGTGACAGTGTGGGTGTTACTTGTTTGTGGAATTTCCGGCTTATTGGCGACAGCTGCGGCTTCCGCGGGGTATTGTGCCTTCGATATCCCTCTGAGTGGGCTTTTCGAGCATGTTGCTCAGGGTGTTTGTCAACCATTCTTCTAATAGACTTTTCATGGATGGTGGTGCTTCTCCTGCTGCGGATGTTGAGGTCTCCCTCTCGCGCAAGACAGTCAAGCCCTCGTGCTGGGGCGTGAGATTTCTCCCTCAGGCGTAGCATTTGGCGTTGCGTTTTTGTTATCTTCCCCACCGGCTTCATTGAGGGAATTCAGGAGGTTGTTCGTGACATTTACTATGGCTTTTAACCTTGATTCTCCCTTTCCCTCCATTGTTGGCTTTTGAGAGGTTTAGAAAGAGGCGATTATTTCTTTCAAGAACCTAGACGAAACTAAGATCTCAGCTATAGAAATCCCCACAGACGGCGCCAAATTGTTTGACTCAAAAGATATCAAAACCCTTTTGAACAAATCAATCAAAGAATATGAAGGGGTAAATCTTAGCTAAGTATAATATTCTCTGGAATGAAAGATAGGTTTGGAAAATACGGATAATATGACTTCTTTTCACTTGCTCATGTAAAAACGTTTACAGTGTATGTCCTGAATCGGTCCCCCTTTACAAAGTTAGTGCCCTCTATATATACAAGGAGCCAAATCCTTCTAAGCTATAAAAAACAAGTTATAAAGAATATTCGAAGGAATATTCCTAACATCCCCTAATGGGCCTGTACTATTGCAAGGGTCGTACAGTCGCTTGTTTGCCTTGAGGTCGTCCGCCACAGGACGTCAGGTCATGGAGACCTTGTCATTTGTCGTACTCGTTGTTGGTCGTGTTCGGTCAAATTTGGACCCATACACCTACATCTTGAGAAAATATTGGTGTAAAAATAGCAATAACCATGTAATGACGTCAAGACCTTGCAGTAAAACAAGCATCAAGCCTCGAAAACTCTAATGAGTACAAAATTGTTCGAACTCTCGAACGACTCCTTACTTCGTGCTAAGGTATTATAACCTTTGTGAACATGAATGATATACAAAGGAAAAACTTTAAAAGTCAAAAAGGGTAGAAAGTCTCACTCCGAGTTTGAGAAACCATTATCAGTCGATTAAAAGCCTAAGGACTGCCTTATTTTGAGTTCGAGCAAACCCTTACCTCAAGTTCAAGAAATCATTCTCACTCGACTAAAATCCTAAAGGAAACCTTATTTCAAGTTTGATCGGGTCATCACTCAATCATTAAGCCTAAAGGTTACATAAACTCAAAACTCAAGTTATCATTCGGGGTATATCGATTAGAAAAGATCGAAGACAAGTCTTAATATTGGCCCTTACCTTTCCCAAATCGTGGACCCTCGAACACGGATTTGCGATATTATGCTAAGGCATTTTGATCTTTACATGAAATAACAAAAAAAGAAAAAGGACAACAGATTCATAAGCCAAGGAAAGGAAGTAAAACTTATATATATATATATATATATATATATATATATATATATATATATATATATATATATATATATNGGAAGGAAATTTTATATATATATATATATCAAAGTTTTTTTTACAAGGGCCACATGGCCCGATCAAAAAATTCTTTACAAAGGCCGATCGGCCTCAAAGAAAAAGCAAAAATTACTAGGCCTAAGCAGCACGGTCCTTTTCGGAGGAAGCTTTTTCTCTCTCAAAGTCTTCTCCATCAGATCCACTCACATTCTCGGAATCCTCGTCGGGAAATGCTAGCTTCCGTGCCTTTGCCTCCTCAGCCTTGGCGATCTCGAGTTCAGTAGATATATCAAAACTTCGAGCAAGGACCCCCTCGAGAGCCTCCCTTCGAGCCTGCCACTTCGAATGATCCACCATGCCCTTCCCCTGTTCAAGGGTGTCTTCAACATCTACTTTGTATTAGGCCGCAGTAGCCCGGGCCTTAGTATTGGTCGTGTCCATCTTCAACATCTACTTTGTATTAGGCCGCAGTAGCCCGGGCCTTAGTATTGGTCGTGTCCACTTCAGATCTGGCAACCTCGAGCTCTTTGGCCAAGCTAGCTAAATTGGACTCGAGTTCCTGACCTTCTTCCCCTTAACCGAGGCATTCTCTCTTGCATATCGAAGCTGCGACTTGGCTGAATCCAGCTTTGCTTTAACAGTTTCCTTTTATGCAGCCAAAATGTCCATACATCCCTTGAACTGTTCGTCTTCGGCTTGCACTTTATCTATTTGCCCTTGGAGGCCCTTGATCTGTTCGAGCCTCTGTCGAACCTGCAGAATGGGATTGTTAGTTGTTATCTCCGACTCGTCCTCACTATTAGTAAAAATTTGACTTACTTAAAATGGGTATATGAATAGTTTTTCCAATATTTTAATTTTTTACTTTTACTCCTTCATTAGATAACGTGTAAAATTTTTACTCTCCCTTTCTGAACTTGTTCAAGCCAATCTTTCTTTTTCTCAATCTCTTCATATTTCAAAAGTCCTACATATATTTTGTCTTTCTCTTTAATATTCTATCTTACATTCTTCCTCCAACATTTTATTAGTTTAAGTGTTCAACAATACTTTTGAACTTTCAATAGTACTACACTTCTATTTCTCTATAATATCTTATCTAAAATCAACAATATCTCAAGAAAGACTAAATGAGTTGGTTATAATATCAATTGAAAAGAAATTATTAGAAAAAATCGATTATTAAAAAAAAATTGTTAAGAATTTTATATCTCAAAAACCTAGTAGAATAGATTTCAAATAAAAATATATCTATTAACTTTCTTTTAAAAGTATAGACCTCATATTATATTTTGACTTTAGGCTCCGCATATGCTTGAGCCGTCTCTGACTCCATTTACATATAATTTTGTTTATAACACACGAGTAAACTTTTTCTGTTTTTCTTCTTCTTAAATTCTATCATATGGAGAGACAATGGAAGAGAAAAGCATGGGTGGCTCAACTATAAGGACAGTAAAGCGATCGCTTGGGGCCCCATTTTTTGGGCTCGTTTTTTCCTTAAAAATGTATTGTGTACGTATTTATACTATATTAACAGCACGAAGGCACTTAGTAAAATATTGTTCGCTCTTAAAAAATAGAGTTCGCACTAGATAAAATAGTCATTTAATTATTATCCTAACTTCTTACCATTTCTTTTAAGTTAAGGAGTCCTTTTTTCTTTGGTAGCATAATATTTTACTTAAACAAAAATAGAATTCTAAATAAACGTTGCCTTTGCGAACAATTTCAATAAATATATAATTCCTATCAACTCGACAAAAATTTACTGTATATTTCTTACTACCTTATAGTCATAATGGGATTCATAGAGCTGTTGTTGAGTCCTAATCAAAATCTAACATGTAAACTATTACAAGTATTTTTAGTGCAAGTTAAAGTTGGCCTCCGACCAAATCGTCGCTACTTATGCGTTCTTGGTCAGGTACATAAAGTTCGGATCTCTATTTTATTTATCTTTGTTTGTTTTGTATTTTTTGTTCTCCTATGTTATAGTGTAAAAGCTGGTTTTTGTCTATGTGAAGCTCTTGTATATCTTTCATATAGAACTGTTGTGACTACCAAGTATTGATATGGGAAAAAGTTTTGATTGTGGAATCGATTTGTTGGTTGATTTTCTATTATTTATGATCTATTAAATTTATTAATGCTTATATGATCTCCAGATCCTTTGGAGTGCTAAGTGAAGATAGTATGAGTATTTTTTAGCGTGAAGAAAGCATGAGTACCTTTTTTCTTTTTCTTTCTTGAGTGGGTATGAATTATTCTGTGTGTTCTTCTATTTTTAATTTTATGGATTTTCACTGGGTATGTTGCATCAACTTATCAAATTATTGAGCCGATTTTATTATTTTACCTTTATTTTATACTACTTCATAGAAAAATTATCGTTGATATTTGTATGGGGTCAAATTTGACCGTCAGCATCTCTACGCCAGAGGGTACGCCCAGTGAGTGTACGCCGACTAACGTAGCGGGTACGACTCGGACGCGGGGACAAAAGCGACATCGTTTAGGACTCGGTGTCTTCACTAGGGAAACGTTACCTGCCTTTGTAACTTTTTGATTCTTTCGAGGAAGGTCTCTTATTATATAAAGGAGACCTTCACATTGTAGAAGGGGGGTCGGATCTAATACAACTCTCTCATTTTCTGGCTTTCTCTCTCTATCTCTACCTCAAACGAACATATCATATTGAGTTCATATTATCATCTTTGCATCTCTAGGTTTATTATATTTGATTACGATTTACCCTTTTCTTACTTTTGATTGTTTTCTAGCTTACAAAGTATATTGTTAACTTTTGAGCCAAACAATTTGGCGCCGTCTGTGGGAATTTCGAGAATCAAAATCATAGTATCCACCTAGAGAACAACCAACTACCATTCTCTAAACCACACAAACACAAAAGATGGCTGAGAATAACCCAAGATCAAAGGCTATATTGGGTGTCACTACCAATCTCCTTGGCCCTCTCAACGAGGCCAGTGACGATGGCATCCTGAATGCAACCCCTAGTATCACATCGGGTGCGGAGGTCTCACCTTCCCCATCCGAAGATCTGACGATCTTGCACGAAAAGGGAGCTTCCACATCTGCGGCTACGGAAGCACCCTCAACGGTCAAGAAGCTACTGGAAAGATGGCTAACAAGCACTCTGAGTGGCTTGGTTGAGAGGTCACCACAAAGTAACATCAGGTGTACACCAACGGTAGATACCACTGCTGCCGTGGGCGAACTGGAGGTTGCACTAGCAAATAACGAACCCGTCGAGACACAGACCAACGATGGCACGCTAACAGCCATCCTAAAGAAGATGGAAGAAATGGAAAATGAAAACAAGGCGCTCCGCGATCAGATGAAGGAACATCAGGAGAGGGTCGACAAGATTCCTGGTGCCCCCAAGTTGCTACCAAAACGCGATGTGGGAAGGTTCGTTGAACAACCATACACTGAAGAAGCTGCCCCTCACTCCACCCCAAAAACCTTCAAGATGCCACCCTACTTGAGGGTATATGACGGGACCACTGATCCCGAGGATCATCTGATCCACTACGTCACCGCTGTGAAGGGCAACGACCTATCAAAGGAACAGGTACCGTCGGTACTGCTGAAGAAGTTTGGCGAGACGTTGACAGGAGGGGCTTTAACATGGTACTCTCAGCTACCAGCTAAGGCAATATCAACGTTCGAGGAAACGGAGGATAAGTTCGTCACAGCCCATGCAGGCGCGAAGAAAGCGGAGGCCAGGGTCAACGACATCTTCGCCATCAGGCAAACTACAGGAGAGGGACTCAGGGACTTCCTAGCAAGGTTTAACAGAGTAAGGATGAGTCTACCAAACGTATCGAAAGGTATGGCAGTCGCGGCTTTCCAGAACGGGCTAAGCAGGGATGGTTCGAGGGCAACCAAGAAGTTGCTGAGCCGCCTCATGAAATATCCCCCTATCACATGGGAGGAAATCCACAACGCCTATTGCGCTGAGGTACGAGCGGACGAGGATGATCTTAATGGGCCGACCCAATGGCTAACAGCGATACATTCGGAAACGAGGAGAGATCGACGGAACGAAGGACGACGAGAACAACTCCCTCGTTCCAACAGAGATCGACATCAGCCATACACCAGATCCTCCCATCCGCCACTAAGGCATACAGACGCGCTACAGCGACATGTCGCCCCACTTCGAAACGAAAGAGGTATGCCTCATTTATTATCCGCCCATAACTTTTGTGTGTCTCCTTCAGAAATAGTGTACGCACTGGAGAAGCTGGGCACCAAAGTGCAGTGGCCGCAAAAGATGAAATCAGACCCCGCCACAAGGAAATCAAACGTCCTATGTGAGTTCCATCAGGAACGGGGGCACAAGACCGAAGACTGCATAGGCCTATGGCAAGAGGTGGTCAGGACGCTGAACCAGGGATACCTGAGGGAATTACTCAGTGACAAAGGGAAAATCAACTTTGCACGCGGACGGGAACAACCCCATGGGCCGCCGAAGCCGCCCTCCCCAGCACGCACGATAAACATGATCGTCAGAGGCGGCAACGACTTGTCGATCAATCACGTCAAGTTCACCACCACGCACAAACTAAAGTGGACCATCGCCCATGAACGGTATGACGACTTCGAAGATAGAATCACCTTCGATAAGTCTGATGCCGACGGTTTGTCTTTCCCTCATTACGATGCTTTAGTTATCACTTTACGTATCGCTGATACAGATATTAAAAGAATCATGATCGATGACGGAAGTGGCGCCTGTATTATCCACCCAAGGGTCCTCGTACAAATGGGACTCGAGGATAGGGTAATATCGCGCTGCATAATACTAACCGGTTTTAACAATGCAGTGGAACGGACGTCTGGAGAAATAGCACTGCCCGTCTTAGCAGGAGGAGTCGCGCTGGAAACAACTTTCCACGTGATGAACCAAGAAACGGCGTACAACGTCATCATAGGACGCCCGTGGATACACGCCATGCAAGCGGTCCCTTCAAGCCTTTACCAAGTGATCAAATTCCCTACCCCGTGGGGAATATTCAGTATTCGAGGCGAGCCACGCACCGCACAAGAGTGCTACAAAATAGCCCAAGACTGTTCCCACACCCAACAGCTAAAGGGGGCGAGCGCGGAGGCATAGCAATTAGCCGTGTCGGGGACTACGGTCAACCCGACAACGGACGCCATCAAAGACCCCGATGATGTGGAGGCCTGTAAAGCGACGGTTGAAGATCTCGACCTAGTTCAATTGGACGAAACCAATCTTACGAAGAAAGCCTATATCGGGCACGGTCTCGTCAACCCAAGTAAGTATAGTGACTTCTTAACTAACCATGCAGATTTGTTCGCCTTTTCCCATTCAGATATGCCGGGAATCCCGCAAGACATCGCTACCCACAAGCTGAATGTCGATCCACTACATCCGCCCGTTCGACAGATGAGGAGAAAATTCAACGCCACTATCAACGAAGTGGTCAGTGCGGAAGTAGACAAGCTACTCGTCAACGGCTCCATCAGAGAATCAAAATACCCTCAGTGGGTCGCCAATGTCGTCATGGTCAAAAAGAAAAACGGGAAGTGGAGAATGTGTGTTGATATCACTGATCTGAACAAAGCATGCCCAAAGGATTCATTCCCATTACCCCACATCGACCAACTGATCGACGCCACTGCAGGACACGAACTACTGAGCTTCCTAGACGCCTACTCCGGCTACAATCAAATGATGATGGCCGAGGAGGACCAAGAGAAGACAAGTTTCATCACCCACCAAGGGACTTACTGCTACAAGGTAATGCCCTTCGGGCTCAAAAATACAGTAGCTACGTACCAGAGACTGGTCACCAAAATCTTCAAAGAGCAGCTCGGTAAGACTATGGAAGTCTATATCGACGACATGCTGGTAAAGTCGACAAGAAAAGAGGACCACATCGACCATCTGAAAGAAGCCTTCGAAATATTGAGAAGGTACGGGATGAAACTGAACCCCGAGAAATGCGCCTTCGGTGTGGCCTCAGGATTATTCTTAGGGTTTCTCGTGTCACAATGAGGTATCGAAGTCAATCCAGATCAGATCAAGGCGATAGACGCAATTCCCGAGATATTGAACAGCAAAAAGCAGGTGCACAAGCTGACGGGCGAATAGCCGCCTTGTCTAGGTTCATCTCACGATCCTCCAACAGATGCCACAAGTTTTTCAATGTGCTAAGAAAGGACAATGGGTTACAGTGGAATGAGGAATGCGTCGAGGCCTTAAGAAAATTGAAAGCGTACCTATCTTCGCCGCCACTGCTAGCCAAAGCAAATCCAGGCGAGCCCCTACTGGTATACTTGGCCGTACCCAAGGTCGCCGTCAGCGCAGTCCTAGTTCGTGAAAACGAAGGTACGCAATCTCCTATTTACTATATTAGCAAAACCTTAGTGGACGCCGAAACACGGTATCCACACCTTGAAAAATTAGCTTTGGCATTGGTCGTAGCTTCACGGAAGCTCCGACCCTATTTCCAATGCCACCCCATAAAAGTAGTGACAACCTTCCCCTTGAGAAGTATCCTACACAAGCCTGAGTTATCAGGCAGACTCGCCAGATGGGCCATAGAGCTCAGTGAGCACGATATCTCATATCATCCAAGAAACGCCGTCAAGTCGCAAGTACTTGCCGACTTCATAGCCGATTTCAGCGCAGAGATACTACCAGAGGCGGAACTAGAGGCACGTCGTGCCCCCTCTAACGCCGACCTATGGACTCTTTACACTGATGGCGCCGCTAACGCCTCGGGATCGGGACTGGGACTCATTCTCGAGGTCCCCACGGGCGAAATAATTCGCCAGTCCATACGATGCCCCGAGATGACTAACAACGAAGCCGAGTACGAGGCTGTTATTGCAGGTTTGAAACTAGCCATCAAGTATGGAGCTCGACGACTCGTTCTCCATTGCGACTCTCAACTCGTGGTGAACCAGGTCACCGGGACTTACCAAATCAAGGAGCAGAGGTTACAAAAATACCAGTCAGAAATTCACAGGTTAATAACCGAGTTCGACGAGTGCCGCTTCGAACAAGTTCCGAGAGCACGGAACATTGAAGATGACGGCCTAGCAAAACTGGCCGCAGCCACTAAAAACTTAAACAAAGAAAGCGTGGTCACCCTCCTCTATTCAGCCATTGATCACACTGAGGTACTCTCTTTAAATTTGACTTGGGACTGGCGCAACCAATTTGTATCCTATCTGCAAGATGGAACAGTCCCACTCGACAAAAAAGAAGCCAAGAAGCTCCGCGTACAGGCCGCCCGGTATTGCCTGATAAACCACGAGCTTTACAAAAGGACGTTTGGCGGACCCCTAGCCAAGTGTCTAGGGCCGCAACAAACGCGACCAGTGCTCGAAGAGGTACACGAAGGTCATTGCGACGCCCATACAGGTAACCGCGTCCTCGTGCGCTGCATAATACGAGCTGGCTATTATTGGCCCACTATGAAGAAAGACGCAGCGCAGTATGTTTGCCGATGCGAACAATGCCAAAAGTATGCCCCCATGATACACCAACTAGGAGAACCACTTCACTCGGTCACTTCCCCATGGCCCTTCATCAAATGGGGAATGGACATAGTCGGTCCCCTACCAGCGGGACGAGGAAAGGTACGATTTCTATTAGTTTTAACTGACTATTTTTCCAAGTGGGTGGAAGCAGGAGCGTACGCCCAAATACGCGAACAAGAAGTCATCGCCTTCATATGGAAGAATATCATCTGCCGTTTTGGCATCCCCAAGGAAATCAGCTGCGACAATGGACTATAATTCATCGGCCAAAAGACAACAGAATTCTTCGACAAATGGCGTATCAAGCGGATACTATCCACGCCATATCACCCCGCCGCCAACGGCCAAGCAGAGTCTTCCAATAAACAATACTTAACATACTGAAGAAGAAACTCGAGGAAGCCAAAGGGCTATGGCCCGAGCTACTACCGGAAGTGTTATGGGCACACCGAACCACGCCCAAATCCTCTACAGGAGAAACGCCGTACTCACTGGTCTACGGAACCGACGCAGTCATACCGGTCGAAGTCGGCGAACCAAGCTTAAGGTATTCACATACCAGCAGAGCAGAGAACGACGTAAACAGACTTCAAGACCTCGATGAGGCCGAGGAAAGAAAAGAAATGGCCCACATAAGAATGGTGGCTCAGAAACAACAAGTCGAAAGATACTACAACAAGAGAGCCAATATAAGACCATTCAAAGTGGGGGACTACGTCCTCAAAGCCAAAACATTGGCATCAAAAGACCCAACCGAAGGAAAACTGGGCAACAACTGGGACGGACCCTACAAAATCACAGCGGCAGCAAGTAAATGAGCATTTCAATTAGAAACAATGGAAGGAAAAACGCTCCAAAACAATTGGAACGTCGCCCACCTCAAGTATTTCCATTTCTGAAAGGCGTCTCCCGAGTCGCACTCTTTTTCCCTTACCCGGGTTTAGTCCCAATTGGGTTTTCTCGGGGAGGTTTTTAACGAGGCGACAGAGGGGACACCTGGAGATATTTGAGAAACAAGTTTATCATACCAGCCACTCCAGACGTCCTCCCGACTGGCATGACAAAGGGAGTGGACTAGCAGAATCTCCAATGTATGAACGGCTACGGCCATCTCCAATGTGTAAACGGCTACGGCCATCTCCAATGTATGAACAGCTACGGCCATCTCCAATGTATAAACGGCTACGGCCATCTCCAATGTATGAACGGCTACGGCCATCTCCAATGTATGAACGGCTACGACCATCTCTAATGTGTAAACGGCTACGGCCATCTCCAATGTATGAACGGCTACGGCCATCTCCAATGTATGAACGGCTACGGCCATCTCCAATGTGTAAACGGCTACGGCCATCTCCACGTATAAAAGGCTACGGCCATCTCCAACAACACATGGCTAAGTCCATCAACGATATAATGGCTAAGGCCATCGACGCCGAATAAGTCGACCCAGCTCGACTATGATGGCCAGCAACTCGACGACAGTCGAAGTTACGCACATGGCTAAGGCCATCAACAATATAAATGGCTAAGGCCATCGATGCCGATAAGTCGACCCAGCTCGACCATGACGGCAAGTAACTCGATGACAGTCGAAGTCACGTACATGGCTAAGGCCATAAATGATATCAGGGCGAAAGCCATCGACGCCGATAAGTCGACCTAGCTCGACCATGATGACAAGTGACTCGACGACAGTCGAAGTTACGTACATGGCTAAGGCCATAAACAATATTAAGGCCATCGATGTCGATAAGTCGACCCAGCTCGACTACGACGACAAGTAACTCGACGACAGTCGAAGTTACGCACATGGCTAAGGCCATCAACGGTATAATGGCTAAGGCCTCGGCGCCGATAAGTCGACCCAGCTCGACTATGACAGCGAGTAACTCAACGGTAGTCGAAGTTGCGCACACGGCTAAGGCCATCAACAATATCAAGGCCAAAAATAAAAGGTACCAAAAGAAAAGAGTAACAGCAAAAGTATAACTTCCATTATCATCCAAAAATACATTTACAAAAGGACCCATTTACGTCTCCAAATACAGCAAAACAATATGAATACAAGTCCTAAGAGGCTTTGCCATTCTGTTCACCACCCCCCGTCGGACCGCCATCTCGTCCGCCGCCGTCCTCGGCCTGATAGGCCGCAAAGATCCAAGAGCCGACTTATGGACGGTTGACGTCTTCGGAGTTATAACCCGCCCGGTCTGGGGAATCAGAACTATACCCACAAGTTTCACGGGCGACACGGGCTATGCGCCGTTGCTCCTGAACCTCCGCCTCAGTAGCTCGACCCGCAGCTAAGAACTCCTCGAATACGACCAATCTGGCCTCGGCATACACCCACATATCATGCGCCTCACGATGCGCATCCTCATCAGTCCTTGGTGCAGCAGTCCGCTTAAGGACTTCAATCTCAGCCGCCTTGGCATCGAGTTCGGTGGTCATAGTGGCAACCTTGATCCGCAAATCAGCAGCTTCCTCCGCTACCCCGTGGCCAACCTCTAACTCTTCTTCCTTAGACTGGAGAAGAGTCTCCAGCTCAATGTTTCGAGCCAGGGCGGTCATCAGCTGCTCGTCGATCTGCTCCAGCTCGGCCACCCTCCATTTCAGCTGGGCCTCAGACTGCTCCAAACCCTCACGGAAAACCCGAAATTCCGGGTCTTGCTTGAGTAAGTCCGCCAGCGCCTGATGCTTGACGCGGCACCGTCGATATTTCTTTACCACCTTGTTAAAGGTGGCTTCCTTCCTTTGCGCTCGCCGCCCCCTCTCTATCTCCAAGATGAGAGTCTAAAGAAGAGGAAAAGGAGGAAAGCCAAGTCAGTATGCATCAAAATTTACTTTACGGTACATGAAGAAAATCGAAAAATACCTGCAAGGCCGCGCCGGCAACCCTCCGGGATAGTTCCCCGTCGCTAACCCCTTTTAACATTTCGCGCTCAGCGGCCGCACATAGCAGGGTCATATCCCTTGCAGCCTGCTCGCTGTGTTGCAATAGGTTATACCCTCCTGGGATCAGAATTCGGCGGTTGGATCTACCTGCCGTCATCCCCACACGGGCCGGACCCCGCGTTAATGCATCTGCATCCGCCTGGGCGGCCTCAGGGCCCACCCTCTCGGTATAATCGCTCGCTTCTCCAACGGCAGCCGACGAGCCACTCTCCGGAATACGTGTTGGGCTGGTGTCGAGAACCGCCCCCCCCCCCTTGGGGAGCCGACCTCCCGGAACGGATGGCATCTGCCATAAAAACTGGCCTTGACTCCCGACGGGGCTCGCTCGCCCCCTCGTCTTCCGTGGCTATCCCCTTGCCAGTTATCAACCGACATCTTTTCCTTTCCGGGGCCTCCTCGCTCTCAGAAGTCTCCTCCACAGCCCGTGGGGATGGCATTGAAGGAGTCGCTTCCCTCGTCGACGCCGCCACGGGCAGCGGTTGAGGAACCTCCGCAGCGCCATCACTGGGCGAGCCACATGGTATGTATCCGTCTTCAGAGTCAGTCCCCGCCCCAGGTGAGGTGACGACGTTCTTCTTCTTCTTCTTCTTAGGGGCGCTCCGACCTGCCAACGCGAATAAGTCAGGTAAAAATAATGTAGGGAACTCCCAAACCGTAACCAAAGAATTACCTGACGGGCCGTACTGTTGAAGAAATGCAGCCCAGGTACGGCATTCCTCCGCATAAGGTATTATTCTTTCCACCCATGATTTAATGTCATCAGTAAACTGGGGTGGAGAAGCCCTCGCTGCGAATTAAAAAGGGAGAGAAGCAAAGAAATCACAATGGCCGTATGGTCAAAAGCGCAAGCAGTCCTGAATTCTACGAGTATAAATACTTACGTTCTGGATTCTATCTTTCCGGAAACCCTTCGGGATTCGACACCAGGTGCTCCGTCCTGATGTAGAAATATTTACGCCAAAAGCGGCGGTTGGGCTTATCATCGGCTTTAACAACCAAGCCCCTTGTGCCACGACCTTTTAACTGCAGCATGGTACCCCTCAGGTAACCAGGGCTGAATAACTGTAAGAGGTGGTGGACCGAGACGCTGCACTCAGCCCTGACCGCATAAGTGGTCATAATACGGCACACCTTCAAGGTGTAAGGAGTGAGCTGAGCCGGACACACATTGTAAAAACGGCAAAGCTCCTCCATCAGAGGGTAGATTAAAAATTGTAACCGATCAAGAATGGGTACTCATAGAATGTACAATATCCAGGCCGGTGCACATTGGCATAGTCCGTCCCGGCCGGAACCATTTCCACATGGTCCGAAATATGGTGCATCTCTCGAAGATCATCTAAGTAGGATTGTAATAAAACGTTGTTCTCCCAGGGAAGGTATGGGCTTTTAGTTGGAAAATCCCTGCGAACATGCATCTCCTTCGGAAGGACGTTGTCTACACTGAGAGGAACAAGGGCCTTCTCCGCCTTTTCCCCTTCACCACCAGAAGATGGCGGAACCCTAGACGGGGCATTATTTTTGACCTTTTTACTACTCTGTCCACGTTTTGTCATGATTATACTACGTAAGAAACGAATCACTAACGATAGGAAGTGTGGTTTCAACAGAAGTGTGAGAGTCCCTCACGAAATAACGGTTACAGGAAAGAAAGACAAATGAGTAAATCAGAAAATGCTTTCCGAAGGCTTGAAAGTTGAGTCGAATCGAACCTCTCTCCTACTTATAGGGATAAGTTGCGCAGAAATCGAAGAGTCATGATTCAAAACGTGCGCGGAAAACCAAAATGTCATATCATCCTCTGAACCGCCTCGGGGGAAAATATAATAATGACGCATACAGGCGATGACGTCATTCCAAAAAGGAAGCCACGCGTCAGTGGCTCAACAACGTCATATATATTTCACCTCATTCATATTGCCGCCCCTCGAGGTTCGCATTTCCGCCCATCGAAGACGCCCACCGAATGCGTCTCCAACGAGCGGAGGGACTAACTGTATGGGGTCAAATTTGACCGTCAGCATCTCTACGCCAGAGGGTACGCCCAGTGAGTGTATGCCGACTAACGTAGCGGGTACGACTCGGACGCGGGGACAAAAGCGACATCGTTTAGGACTCGGTGTCTTCACTAGGGAAACGTTACCTGCCTTTGTAACTTTTTGATTCTTTCGAGGAAGGTCTCTTATTATATAAAGGAGACCTTCACATTGTAGAAGGGGGGTCGGATCTAATACAACTCTCTCATTTTCTGGCTTTCTCTCTCTATCTCTACCTCAAACGAACATATCATATTGAGTTCATATTATCATCTTTGCATCTCTAGGTTTATTATATTTGATTACGATTTACCCTTTTCTTACTTTTGATTGTTTTCTAGCTTACAAAGTATATTGTTAACTTTTGAGCCAAACAATATTCTTATTTGGGTCTCTATGAAATTTGTCTTTGGACCTCTAATCTTGTTGAGACAGCCCGGAGAAAGGGGGAGGAGATAGTCTGGATTTAATCTACATGTATTATGTGGGAGACTCTCATTATTACCGTTAGATTGCAAATTTTGGTGATGTTAAACTTCTCGTATTGATTAGTGTATAAAAGGGTAAGCAAACACATTTTATTTTTCATAAAATGTTTCTAAAAACAATGTGCAAATGAAAGGGATCGAAACAGTATGACACAACCATGCATGTTTTGAACTAGATGGATTGCAGAAAATTCTGCTCTTCTTCTGTATAAAATTGTTGGTCCACTGTTCTTTACCTAGGAGTAATTAATGGGGCCTGTCAGCTTAGTTATTTTAGATTATTTAATCAATTTTGCATTAAATATATTTTAAGGAATAAATCAGTGTTTGACTATGCATTTCAAAATTAGAGGTAATGGAATTTAATTTAATTTTATTGACAGATAATTTTAAAAAGTCAATTGTTCAATTCAAACAAATTGACGCTATTTTTTTTCTGAAAAAGAAAGAATAATCCTACATCTTGAGAAAATATTGGTATAAAAATAGCAATAACCACGCAATGACGTCAAGACCTTGCGCAGTAAAACAAGCATCAAGTGAATATTTTAAAAAAAAAATGGAAGATTTTATTTCGGACAGTTCATATTACGTTACTTTTTATAATATGCTTGCGTGAATTTTACTTTTCTTTTATACAGATATATTTCCTTTTTTTGCTTACGTACAATAACTACAAAATCTTTTACCCAACAACAAGCGTTTTTGACTTTTGACGAAGTTGCAACCGTTGCCGACCACAATCCATTTTAGGATAAAAAAATATGCGTCAAAGCCATCAAATATGCATCCACGTGGCTACTTCATGCCGCGTGGCACCCCTCATAGCTCGTCGGTGGGGTCTATCCATTGAAATGTCCTTCAATGAGGTAGGGCCCATAGCAGTTTTGGGAAGTTAGATATGGCCCCACAAGCGGCCCAGATTGTAAAGCGCGTTAACCCCGGCTGTGAAATGTCGCCACGTAGTAGAGTTAAAGACGAAGATTTGCCACGTTGGCTTTGAGCTACTTTTCCTGACTTGTACTGTTTATTTTTGGTCCTCTTTATTATTGTGAAGTAGTTATGTTAGTTGGTCATAACACTTAAAAAAAATTGACAAGTAGGGTTAATTCAGATTGGGAGCGTTTAAGGATAAAGAAATAGGAGTAATTTTTAGTAACGTAAACCGACCAAAACATTATCCTAATGGAAAATAGAGTAGTTGAGGATGAGCAATTGACTGCCGACTAATGAGTAGTGAAGGAGAAGTTTTATTGTGTGACTTACACAACTGACATTAGTTGTGTGTTTTCTTTTTCTTTTTGTCTCACAAATTTGTGGACCCCAATCTTAACTTCTGGGTCCACTAAAATGTGAGACAAAAAGATACCTCATACAACTAGTGTCAGCTGTATGAGACCAAAATAAAATTTTCCATAATGAACAACTTTAATAACTTTTACTGGAATATTCTGAAGGATGCTGATGTGATTAAGGAAGATGGTGTGATTTGTTGCTGTAATAAAGAGTCTTCTGGGGAGGAGTGGAGTGGGTCATGGTTCTCAAAATTTCTAGGTTTGTTGCCTACTAGGCGACAGTCTTGACTATTGAATCCTAAAGTTTTTAGGAATTTCAGTATTTCACCAAGTATTGATCTACATACACTATTTTGGTTTCAGATTATATTGATAAGAATTATGGGCGTAATTAGCAAGTGCCAGTCAAATTACTCTACCCTAATTAAACAATCTTTGTTGCTAAACAAGATTACTGAACCGCAAACTACATTTTTCCCAAAACTGTGGAATTAAGTTACTAGTGAAAAACATGTATGGGTTCTATCTCTCGTTGCTTTGATGGTTCAAAGTAATCATGTTCTACCATTAATTAAATTAGAAATATTGAAGTAATATTGAGAAGTAATAATATTGCTAAAAGAGCTGACTGTTCAAATTATAAGTTGATGAATCATCTGATTGAAAAGTAGTTTCTGGACAACTGAATTTGACCCAGCAAACACAAGGGCTCTAGAAAACACAAGATAAATCACAACCATATACTCATCTCAATTAATCAGACTAGTTCGTTGAATGATGCCAGAAGATGTGTGGATTCGGAATATTCTTGGCATATAAATTTACCAATCAATGGCTGCCACATTGCGCAAGGGAATTTGGGAAACATCAAGTGAATTACATAATCTATTTCGACGTAAAGCATTTCCTCCTCAATCTTAATTATTTGACTTAAATTTAGTAAGGTGGTCCGACTTTGGCCATCTCCTTTCTCTTTGCTTATTAATAGTGTTTTAAAAGGCGATGGCGTAAGGCGTGGGTGATCACGCCCAACTATGCCCTCTAAAAAAGGACTCTGCGGACGTTGCAAATATAACCCGAGTATTACGCCCAGGGTCGAATCCACAGAGAGTTAACCTATCAATCACTATCTTTAGACCCAATAAACTCTTCAGAACCAGCTTCCCAGATGCTTGAATCACAGTTGAAGGTTGTTTTACTAACTACGATTGCAAGTAAATGAAACAGCTGTAAACTAAAATGCTAAGGTTGTAAACAATGATGAGAAGAAGCTAAGGCAATGATTTCCCCTATTGAAAGAATCCCTTTTGTTTATGCTCATACAAATTTACCAATACATCTCTATTAATCATGAACGCTCATCTTACCGTAAATCTCTCCCGAGTAATCACAGTAATATACTAATTGCACTCTCCCAAGATACACTAGCTTACTTTATTTAGCACAATTCACTTTAGATTACATCCAAGACTTCGTTATCCCTAATCCCGCCTTTAAACCCGCAATTATAGATTCCTCTTATACTTTGGGAGTGGTGTTGTTCAACAATAACCTAAATATGCACCCCTTTCCAAGTTATGCACACTAAATAGGCACAGCTAATTGAGGATCCTGTCAATTAACTGCAACAAGTACAAAGTTGAACAAATAGAGATTGAAACTAGCAATTTGTATTCACATAAACAAGATGTTCATCCCCCAATAGGTTCCATCAAAGCCTTAGACAAAGGATTTAGCTACTCATGGCTATGGGAAACAAATTAAGATAGAATTCATCATAACTAGCAATAAAAATCAAAGAAATGAAGAAAGATGTTTTGGGTGATCTCTCACAATTCTCTTGGGCGAAGTCTTGTATTTAAAATAGGGTTTAGGTCTAAAAATCCCGTGTTTTACACTTTAGTCCCTGAAGTTTTCTGCTTCCGCCGCGGTTCTTCCGCGGTCGCGGTCAAACCGCGGCCAAATGCCTTCTCTGAATCTGAATTTATCCGCAGCTATCTTCCACCGCGGTTCTACCGGTCGCGGTGGAACAGCGGTCAACCCAGTTCTCTGAATCTTCAGGCCTGTTTTGCGTGGTTTACTTGGGGAATTTCACAGTTGGCCTCTTTTTCTTCATTTTTGACTCCAAAAATACTCCCTAGCCTTCCCTGATCATATATCACCTGCAAATCATGAAAAACACTAATAAGAGCATTTTGTTATCACTTTTATTATCAAAACTATACAAGAAGGTGGTTATTTAAGGCGTGATTATAGTTAAACTCACATATTATCAACACCCCACACTTAAACCTTTGCTCGTCCTCGAGCAAGTTAAACCACACTTCTAGGCCTAACCGTTGATACATTACCCCAATTTATGCCACACTCGCCATTACGAAGGACCAACCTAAGCAATGCAACAATCATACCTCAGATGCAGACTCTCATGCCATGACACACTCGTGCTCACTCTAGTTACTCTAACAGAAGTGAAGATTTACTTTTTCTTCCTGAGTCACATGCCCTCACATCACAAGTCTAAGAGAAGTTCCCCACACATAAAATTCAAACAATAAGGAACCAAGGATAGAAAGAATTCACTCACTCTCAGCAAAGAGCATTCATATGCTACACAGACACACCATAAGCTTGCCCCTAGTGTAATACTCTACTAATCGAGCTGTTCAGTCAAAGATCAAGAGGTCTTCATTTGGTTGTAATGTAGGCTAAGGGACGGGTAGGATATATTTGGATATAGTGACTAACCTCCCTAAGCACTTTTAATACACACTTCCTTTTATTTCAATTTCCATGCTCAACCCAGTCGTTCTTCCACATTTTTGTTTCACGTGTGACCCCCACTTTTCTTTAGGTGCAACTGGCTTTTCTTTTTCTTATTTTTTTTTCTTTTTCTTATTTTGTTTTCTTTGTCTCATTTTTTTTTCAATGCCTGTGCACCAATCAAACAATTCATTCTTGATTCCCCTTTTTTCGCTAACTCCCTACTACCCCACACTTTGACTTTTGTATGTTCTTTAGTGATTCAAGCGCTTCTAGGAGGCATAGGTTCAAACAATCAAGCTATTCAAACACAGAGATTTAGGTCATTATAGGGTTATCAAAGAACAGGCTTCAGGCTCAAAGGGGTTAACTATGGCGATATATACTGGTGGATTCACAATGATATAGGGTTGCACAAAGAAATGCCTCAATCACCTAAACCAAACAACTTCTATTTCGCTTTGCAAACACCAGGGCAAGTTCTAGGTATCGCATGCAGGCACAGAATGCAAGTAATATCTCCCACACACTTAGCATGCAACTCATTCCGAATCAGTTCATCAACACACTCATACGAGCCTTCAAGCAAGACAAGATGTGCAAAATTAAGGCATAGATTTACGAGTCCACAAGCTAGCCTAGACGTCACACTCTCAAGTTTGTTTTAGTTATTTGCAGGTGTGCATATCAGGGGTTGTATTCTAGCCTTCACCCATCTTAGTCCTAAAACTACAAAAGGAAAATCTACCTAACCCGGTTCAAGAAAAGCCTTTGGAAAACCGTGGTCAAAAGAAAAACCAGGGGGGAAGTATTACACTACCTAGAAGAGAAAAATAAAAAATGGACTACTTCCCTCAAGATTACTGTCCAAGTGGTCCATCCTCAGGAAGAGTCCTCTAACTTGTTTTCAGTTTAAATTAATTCCGACTTTGACCCTCAAGAGACCCGTCGACAAGTGTCCGTCGTTGGGCCAAGTCAGCTACTCCTAATATAAGCACACTCAAATATATACAACACATCAATCTAATGCTACAGCACAACAACGTCTATATACATTACAACACACAATCAGAGCAAGTCTCCCACCCCACACTTAAAATCATGGCATGTCCCCATGTCATATCAAGAAAGTAAAGAGCAGAAGGGTCAGAAGACTTCCCTGAGACTCAATCAGAGTCGGAGACGGTGCTGGGGTCTACATGGCAAGCTCTCCCCAATGCACGTAACCAGGCCATAAACCGGCTCTCAGATCTAGACTGCCTCTGCAACATGGCATCCATCCGCGTGTGTAGGCCATCCACCGAGGTGCGGAGATCCGCGACACCTCCAAGGAACGCAACATAGGCTGGGTGGACTGTGAGCGGGATAGGCCTGCTCCAGAATGGGGGCGCCGAGAGGGTCCAGCACTGTCAGTAGACCTCCTGGACGTTGCAAGAGGAACCGGATCATCATCCTCATCATCTATCCCAATTGTTGTACGTGTACCCCGGCCCACTCTGATGCCTGAGGCTCTGAATGCTGCTCTAGGGGGCAAGTCTCCATCGGCAGGATTGGTGGGGGTATTTTTCAGCAGGCACAGTGTAGTCACCAAAGAAGGGAAGTAGAATCCCTTTGACAGCAGTGGCCCCCGTAGGACCATTTCATCACTAATTACCCTGCCGCATCAAATCCTCTTCGTCACGAAGCACCATGTCAACAGTGCACGCTGGAAGTTCACGTTAGTTGTGTTGCTTGAGGGCAGGAACCGGCTGCAAATGACAGTTAACCAACACTTAGCCAAGTGGGTGAATGAGTTGGAGTTCAGGGTGATTTGGTCACGTATCCATGTTGGTCGCCCCTCTGCACAGAGTATATCAGTCATGACCTCCCATGTGACCCCTGGCCTGTCGTGGTAGTAGTCAATGTCACTAGTGAACTGAGGTAGCCGCAACACCCGGCGAATTATGGGAATTGTGGCGCTGACCACCTTGCCTCGCACAATCACCCCCCTACTTAAGTTCAATGGGCAGTTGGCATAAAACTCCCTAACAAGCATTTTGTTGACCGGGGCAGGGTCATCAAATAAGAATTCCATTTCCCTCCTCCGAATTTCTTCATACATCTCTGCCTTTTCTACGCGGAGGGCTGCCCGGTCAAGCGAGATCTCATGGATGAAGTTCTTCGTAGCCTTGGCATGAAAGTCGTCCTCCGCTAGTTCTGATTGGAACCTGGATTCATCATATGTAGGCCGTTGGGATGCGCCTGCCGATCTCCTTTGCCTTTTAGGAGCCATAGTACCTGCAAAGAATTCAGAAGAACCATCAAATATATCCTTCCTGTACCGGTTGGATGGGTACTCAGACTTCACCACCCAATGGCACCATACACTTGCCCCCATTTATTTCATTCATACAAAGTGCCCATTCCCCACTACTAAGGTGTTCAAGGAGAACAACCTCCACAAAGGCTCCACAATTTGCTTGCAATTTCCGGCATACATCACCCCACACTTACTTCCACAAATGATTCACATTAAATGCAACACCACCATACACCAATTACAACACCGCCATCCACCCAATACAACACCGGCACAACCTAGGTTAGGCATAAAATGCCTCAAAATTGTACAAAAAAATCCTAAATTTTCGGCCAAAAATGGCCCATCACCAAAATACAACACAAAAATATTTTCTAGACCTCCAAGTCGTAAAAACAAACCCCACAATTAAAGTATCATGGAGACCCAACCAAATTAGCACTAAACAACCCCACAAATATCAAATACAACAATAGAAAGCACAAAAGAAAGCAAAAATTAAAACTTGAACACTAATCCTAATTAGGGTTTACTAAAACTAATACAAAACTAAATTACACTAATTAAAAAGAAGAAATAGAAGGGGGAAAAGAACTTACTTGATGGAAGAAGGGAAGGGTGGAGGTGGAGTTGTGGAGAAGATGATAATGGAGTGTGGGTGAGAGAGCATGAAGAATTTTCTTTTTGTTAAAGAGAGAAAGAAGGAAGAAGAAGAGAAGAGGGGAGGGTTGTCGGTGGTGTTTGTGAAGAAAGAAGGGGTTTGGGTGGGGAGGTTTAAAGTAATTAGAAGGAGGGGGGGGGGGGAAATAACTAAAAAAAAAAAATTAACAATTATCTGAACCTGGGCCCGTCTGGGTCTGCCGGTCGCGGTAGAACAGCAAGAGGTAAAGTTCAGAAAGGTCAATCCACCGCGGTTTGACCGCGGCGGTGCAAGCGCGGTGGACTGACTACAGAGAGGTGCTTTGACCGCGGTCTGGGCACTTCTCTGCATCTGACTTTTTTTTTTTTTTTTTTTACAAAAAGATTACACTTACAACAATTTCATGGGTTGCCTCCCACGCAGTGCCTGATTTAACGTCGCGGCACGACTCAGATGAGCGCAATTAAGGCTCGCTCGACCTCTGTGGTTCATTCAAGTGCAGCTCAGACATTTCCTTAGGCTCGCTCATACCCACATATAATTTCAATCGCTGACCATTGACTCTAAATGTACGAGAGTCATTCTCAGTGGCAACTTCCACAGCTCCTGACGGGAAAACTTCAACTACTCGAAATGGTCCAGACCATCGTGACTTAAGCTTACCCGGGAACAACCTCAATCTTGAGTTGTAGAGCAATACCATGTCCCCAGGTTTGAAATTTCGCTCAATGATGTTCTGATCGTGTAGCCTCTTCATTCTCTCCTTGTACAGCCTTGTGCTCTCAAAAGCAAGATACCGGAACTCCTCGAGCTCATGCAATTCAGTGACCCTTGACGTGCCCGCAGCTTCAATGTCTAGGTTTAGCTGTTTCAGTGCCCACCACGCTTTATGCTCAAGTTCTACAAGTAGGTGACAGGCCTTTCCAAACACCAACTTGTATGGTGACATACCAATTGGTGTCTTGAAAGCTGTTCTGTAAGCCTAGAGTGCATCATCTAGGTTGCTTGCCCAATCAGTTCTTGTGGCGTTCACTATTTTTGTCAGTACACTCTTGATCTCCCTGTTGGATACCTCAACCTGTCCACTAGTCTGCGGGTGGTACGGAGTAGCCACCTTGTGGCGCACATCATACTTAGCCAACAACTTTTCAAAAGCCCTATTGCAGAAGTGAGTGCCTCCGTCGCTGATAATTGCGCGTGGTGTCCCAAAGCGGGTGAATATGTTCTTTTTTAGAAACCCAACCACCACTTTTGCATCATTGGTGGGCATCGCTGCAGCTTCTACCCACTTGGACACATAGTCTACAGCAACAAGAATGTACTTATTGCCATAGGAACTGACGAAGGGACCCATGAAATCTATCCCCCAGACGTCAAACACTTCCACCTCTTGAATCGGGTTCATGGGCATCTCGTGGCGCCGGGAAATGTTCCCTGTGCGTTGACATTCATTACAGCCCTTTACCCATAAGTGAGCATCTTTAAACACCGTTGGCCAGAAAAATCCAGCTTCTAGCACCTTTGCTGCTGTCCTGATTCCCCCAAAATGTCCGCCATACGCCGATGCGTGACAAGCCTGCAAAACAGAAAATTGCTCTATCTCGGGGATGCATCTCCGGATCATATTATCAAGGCATATTTTGAACAGATAAGGTTCATCCCAGTAATACTGGCGGCTTTCACGAAAAAATCTTTTCCTTTGGACCGATGAAAGGTCGTGAGGAACAATACCACTGGCCAGGTAGTTAGCAAAGTCCGCATACCATGGCGCTTCCTGATGAGTGGTGGCGAGCAACTGCTCGTCTAGAAATGTTTCCAGAATTTCCTCAACCTCTATTACATTTTCAGCTCCCTCAAGTCGTGATAGATGATCAGCGACTTGATTCTCAGTGCCCTTCCGGTCACGTATTTCAAGATCGAATTCTTGCAGTAGCAACACCCAACGAATCAGGCGTGGCTTAGATTCTTTCTTTTCTATTAAGTACCTAAGAGCTGCATGGTCAGTGTATACAATTACCTTGGATCCTATCAGATAGGACCGGAACTTGTCAAAAGCGAACACCACAGCTAGCATCTACTTTTCCGTCACTGTGTAGTTCAACTAGGCCCCGCTTAGCGTTCTACTAGCATAGTAGATCGGGTGCATCAATTTATCTTTCTGCTGGCCCAGCACTGCCCCCACTGCGTAGTCACGAGCATCACACATTAATTCGAGCGGTTGCTCCCAGTTGGGGGCAACAATGATGGGTGCTGTGACCAGCCTCTGTTTCAACTCCTCAAACGCTACCCTGCAATCAGCAGAAAATACAAACGGGTGATCTTCTCTAACAACTTACAGAGTGGGTTGGCGATTTTGGAGAAGTCTTTTATGAACCTCCGGTAGAAACCGGCATGTCCAAGAAAACTTCTTATGGCTTTGACCGAAGTTGGTGGAGGCAGCTTTGCTATTACATCAACCTTTGCTCGATCTACCTCTATTCCCTTGCTTGACACCCGGTGCCCCAAGACTATTCCTTCTTGTACCATGAAATGGCACTTCTCCCAATTCAGAACCAAGTTAGTCTCGATGCACCGTTTCAGCACACGCGTCAGATTTATTAGGCACTCCTCAAATGAATTTCCCACCACTGAAAAGTTATCCATGAACACCTCCATTATATCCTCTGCCATATCAGTGAATATGGCCATCATGCACCGTTGGAATGTGGCGGGTGCATTGCATAGGCCAAAGGGCATCCTCCTGAAGGCATAAATGCCATATGGGCAGGTGAAGGAGGTCTTCTCTCTGTCCTCAGGTGCAATAGACATCTGATTGTACCCTGAGTACCCATCCAGAAAGCAAAAGTGTGACCTCCCTGCCAATCTATCCAGCATCTGATCAATTAAGGGAAGTGGGAAGTGGTCTTTCCGGGTGGCTAGATTCAACTTTCGATAATCCATGCAAATTCTTCAGCCTGTGACAGTTCTTGTTGAGATTAGTTCATTGTTGTCATTCTTCACAACCGTCATACCACCCTTTTTAGGAACGCATTGAACTGGGCTAACCCAGCTATTGTCAGAGATTGGGAAAATGATTCCCGCATCCAACCACTTTATCACTTCCTTCTTCACCACTTCCTTCATATTCGGGTTCAGCCTCCTCTGATGTTCCCTGGAAGGTTTGTGCCCCTCTTCCAGCAGAATCTTGTGCATGCAATAGGCGGGGCTGATCCTCTTGATGTCTGCCATGGTCCACCCAATGGCAGTTTTGCACTCCCTTAGTACCTGCAAAAGCTGTTGAACCTGCACATCTAACAAACCAGATGAGATAATAACAGGTAATGTGGAGTCGGGACCCAGAAATTCATACCTGAGGTGAGCTGGCAATGGCTTTAGTTCCAGCTTAGGTGGTCTTCGATGGATGGCTT
>NW_017670337.1:175262-195855 GCF_001879085.1 Nicotiana attenuata | reverse complement strand
CTATGTAAAGATACCCTTCTGTTTATGCTCATACAAATTTACCAACACATCTCTATTAATCACGAACGCTCATCTTACCGTAAATCTCTCCCGAGTAATCACAGTAATATACTAATTGCACTCTCCCGAGATACACTAGCTTACTTTATTTAGCACAATTCACTTTAGATTACACCCAAGGCTTCGTTATCCCTAATCCCACCTTTAAACCCGTAATTATAGATTCCTCTTATACTTTGGGAGTGGTGTTGTACAACAATAACCTAAATATGCACTCTTTTCCAAGTTATGCACACTAAATAGGCACAGCTAATTGAGGATCCTGTCAATTAACTGCAACAAGCACAAAGTTGAACAAATAGAGATTGAAACTAGCAATTTGTATTCACATAAACAAGATGTTCATCCCCCAATAGGTTCCATCAAAGCCTTAGACAAAGGATTTAGCTACTCATGGCTATGGGAAACAAACTAAGATAGAATTCATCATAACTAGCAATAAAAATCAAAGAAATGAAGAAAGATGTTTTGGGTGATCTCTCACAATTGTTTTCCTTGCCAAGATACTCTAAAATTCAATACATGCCTCTCTTGGGCGAAGTCTTGTATTTAAAATAGGGTTTAGGTCTAAAAATCCCGTGTTTTACACTTTAGTCCCTGAAGTTTTCTGCTTCCGCCGCGGTTCTGCCGCGGTCGCGGTCAAACCGCGGCCAAATGCCTTCTCTGAATCTGAATTTATCCGCAGCTATCTTCCACCGCAGTTCTACCGCGGTCGCGGTGGAACCGCGATCAACCCAGTTCTTTGAATCTTCAGGCCTGTTTTGCGTGGTTTACTTGGGGAATTTCACAGTTGGCCTCTTTTTCTTCATTTTTGACTCCAAAAATACTCCCTAGCCTTCCCTGATCATATATCACCTACAAATCATGAAAAGCACTAATAAGAGCATTTTGTTATCACTTTCATTATCAAAACTATACAAGAAGGTGGTTATTTAAGGCGTGATTATAGTTAAATTCACCTATTATCAGTGGCGTTTTATTTTACATGGGGGGAGGCGTAAGCCTCGAAACATGAAGCGTAAGCCTCATGAATCTTGAAATTTTTTAATTTATAAATTAATAAAATGGCAAAATAATCACACAAAAATATATGAAATACATTAAAAATTTATGAAAATTATAAGGAAATAAAAAATGATAAAAATAAAATATCTAGTATTTTTTTATAAACATAAATAATGAAATAGTGTTAAAGTTATTATGAGATAAAAATCAACTAAAACGTCTTATCGTTCAAACAATTTAAAAATTAAAATATTTTAAAAAATATTACCAAAACATTAAATTTCATCAAATCTGTAATTTAAAATATTACTCCTTATGAGTTAATATAAAATTATCTTCAAATAGCAAAATAATTAAAGTTTAATAATTTTGAGAGACATAGAATTAAGATATGAAGACCTATAGGAAGTGAACATGTAAATTTAGGCTCTTCAAATGATACTTACCCTTACGATATTCTCAATTAATTAGTATATAATACTATGACTCATTATTTTGAGTTACTCTCATCTTCATATTTTTATAGATGAATAGAACTTTAATCATTCATTTGCTAAAGAATTTTAAGGGTCAACAATGCTAATTAGGTAATTAGACGCATAATTTGTATTAAGAACTACTAGGTGAGCCCTGGGCATTCAGCATTAGGCGTATTTTGGACGTATAATCGGGTGCTTGGGGCGTAAGCTTCACAGGACTAAGACTCACACGTGAGTCTCGGGACGTTTTGATAGTGCCCCGCACCGGCCGGGTGAGCCCAAGGCCCAAGAAAGCCTTTTAAAACACTATTTCTTAGGTCCTGTTATGTTCTTTTTCTTTTGTTTGCTTAATTCACCTAATTAAAGATGAGTCGGATGTTCATTCTTAACTTAACCTGACAGTTTTTTGCCTAATAATATTGTTGCTAACTAATTTGAGCTTCTCATTTCTCGTAGAAATTAACTCCACAATTTTTTCATTTTTGAGGATATCACATGTTCACAACATAGATAGTTCTTATTCAGCAAAAAGAAAAAAGACATAAATTGTTATGTCATGAAGGGCCGAAGGAGTTGTGGTGTTGGGGGCTTGAAGGGTGAGTCATGGCTCTCAAGATTTCTGGCGTTTGTAATTTTCATCATAAAAGCATTATTAACTCCTAGAAAATCAACTATTGATCTACCTTCATTTTAGACTTCAGATTTGACGGCTTTACTCAGATCAGAGATGACAGTAATTGATAAGATTTCTGTGATTTAGCAAGTTGCTAGCAGGTTACCAGTCAAATTACTCCATTCTAATTATAATACTACAACCTTATCTCTCGTACAAGCTAGTAGCTAGCAGAGCTTGCTAATCTTCCAACTGTAACACAAAAATATGTGGAAGCTACTGGTAGAACAATAAGCATTATGGGTGTAGAACCAGGCCCTTTTATGAATTTCTAGGCTGAGAAGAAGGCTTTACTCTTGCAAACATGTCTGGAATTTCTAATCAAGTAGCCTTGGCTGAGAAAAAGGCCTTACCATCCCAACCTGATTACGGGCCTCTAAAATGAGGCCCATTATTGGGAACTTCAATCATCTCACAATGGCTGAGAAATGGCCTTATGCCAGGCCGGCCATGGGTCTGGACCACACCCTTTTGTGGACTTCGAAACATTGGATTCATGGTTATCATTTCATGAACAGGTCTATATGCTTGATGATTGTGTGACTTTAGTCTGTTAGATTTTCATCAGTCCTAATAATTTTACATGTCTTACTATTGAGAGTCATCTAACAAAGTTGATTACACAGGCATGCCGAAACCTCCTACGATTTTTTTTCTTTCTAAAGTATAACCAGAGAAGCGAAAAGTCGTGTGCTTATTTTTGTCTAGAAAGTTCATGCCATCAAACTTGTAACCCAAATGTTACTTTGGGGATCAGATACTGACGTTTGACCAAAATGCTATACTTTTAGTACATTACTCGCCCTATATTTTGTTGGTTTAATGATTAATTGTGCGACATTTAAACTAAACTATGTTGTTTATGCGTAGGAGCATCGAAAGAAAGAGTCGAATGAAAGCATGAAAAGAGGACGAAAATGCAAGAACGGAGCACAAAAACACCAAGTACCCAAACCTGGCTAGAGGCCAAGCGTAGCCAGCTCTGTAGCCAGCTTTACCGTGCTACAGGCCAAGCATAGCCAGCTCTATAGCCAGCTTGACCGCGCTATAGGCCAGGCGTAGCCTGTTATTAAAACTGTATTGCTGTAATAGATAATAAAACAGTAAACTTTCTGGAAAAACAGAAACAGAAAGTTAGTAGAACCAGAATGACAAAATAAATTCTGGAAAATAATATAGGAATAAAATCGAGCCCACTGAATACACAGTGTGTTCTTAAAGAAATTATTCCCCTCAAGTACCGAGGTGCTGGAATATATCCTTCCAGGATAGAACGATTTAACTCACCAGCGTATTGGTACCAAAAACTCTGGTGAACGGCGAACCACTCAATGGTCGAACATAAAAATATCGAGTGCAATCGTCAATAAAAGTAATAAAATACTTTTTCCCACCTCGAGATGGTGTCGACTTCATATCGCAAATGTCAGTATGAATTAAGTCTAAAACATTTGAGTTCCTTTCAACAGACTCATAAGGATGTTTTACAAACTTAGATTCAACACATATTTGACATTTCGATTTTCGAATTTAGGCAATACTTCTAAATTAATTAACTTCCGCAAGGTTTTATAATTGACATGTCCTAAACGAATATGCCATAAATTATTTGACTCCAATAAATAAGAAGAAGCTAAAATTTTATTCATACTGTCAACAACCATTACATTGAGTTTGAAAAGGCCCTCCGTGAGGTAGCATTTTCCAACATACATTTCATTCTTGCTTACAACAACTTTATCAGAAACAAATACACATTTCAATCCATTCTTCACAAGTAAAGAAGTAGAAACTAAATTCTTCCTAATTGTAGGAACATGAAGAACGTTGTTGAGCGTTAACACCTTGCCGGAAGTCATCTTCAGGAATATCTTCCCATAACCTTCAATCTTGGCTGTTGCATTATTTCCCATGGATCTCTTCTTCGGGACCAGCAGTAGAGTAAGTCGCAAATGCTTCTTTGACAGCACAAACATGTCGAGTGGCTCTAGAGTCAATCCACCACTCGTTCGGATTTCCAACTAGGTTACATTCCAAAAGCATTGCACACAGATCATCAATTTCATCATTCTTCTCCACTATGTTGGTCTGTCCCTTCTTCTTATCCTTTTTCGGGAGACGATAATCAGGGGCTTTGTGACCAACTTTTCCACAACTGTAGCAGTTGCCCTTGAATTTCTTTTTGTTCTGCTCCTTAGTCTGTCCAGAAGACCTCTTCATCTTCTTACTTTGTGGAGCAGTCTCCACAATGATATTAGCTCCCATGATCGTTGAATTTCCACAAGATTTCTTCTCGGCTATTTTGTTGTCTTCCTCAATCTTGAGACGAATCACAAGATCTTCCAACTTCATTTCTTTGCACTTGTGCTTAAGATAATTCTTGAAATCTCTCAACGAATGAGGCAATTTTTCAATCATTGCAGCCACTTGAAATGCTTCATTCACGACCATACCTTCAGCAATAGGGTAGTGAAAAATAAGTTGAAGTTCATGAACTTGGGTTCCAACAGTTTTGCTGTCTATCATTTTATAGTCTAGAAACTTGGCAACCACGAACTTCTTCAAGCATGCATCTTCAGTCTTGTTCTTCTTTTCAAGTGCGTCCCATAATTCTTTCGAAGTATTCACAGCACTGTACACATTGTACAAGTCATCCTCTAAAGCGCTTAAGATATATCCTTTGCAAAGAAAACCTGCATGTTTCCATGCCTCAACAATCATGAATTTCTCGTTGTCCGGCATGTCCGCAATAGGCATTGGAGGCTCTTCACTAGTGAATTTCTGTATACCAAGTGTGGTAATCCAGAAGACACCCTTTGCTGCCATCCTTTGAAGTTGGCTCCGGAAAATTTCCCCGGTTTCTCGGCCGGTGGAACAGTAGTGCGGCTTGACGAGGCTATCGTAGTTGCAACAACAGTCGCAGAATGATTTCCGTTATCAATTGCCATTTCTCACTGTCAACAACAGAAGAGTTTAATTAATGGCAAAACCAGAACAGTAAACAATACTGTAATTAACAATAAAAAGTACATATAATAAATAAAAACCAAAGTTTTTGTATACTGTTTTACAAAAAACGATGAAGTTTTTATGTTCTTCAAATCGTTTTCTGAATTTCAATACTCTGATGAAGTTTTTATATCTTCAAATAAGAATATTAAATTCAAAAGGAGTAGAAAACCACACAGGTTTTAATCTCCACAAACAGAATACAAAATGTAATAAAATAATTTCCTTAAGATTGTTATTAAAACTGTATTGCTGTAATAAACAATAAAATAGTAAACTTTCTGGAATAACAGAAATAGAAAGTTAGTAGAACCAGAATGACAAAATAAATTCTGAAAAATAATATATGAATAAATCGAGCCCACTGAATACACAATGTGTCCTTAAGGAAATTATTTCCCTCAAGTACCCGAGGTGCTGGAATATATCCTCCCAGGATAGAACGATTTAACTCACCAGCGTATTGGTACCAAAAACTCTGGTGAACTGCGAACCACTCAATGGTCATAAAACACACTGGAAAATATTGTGCAGAAGAAGAAGAAGATAATCAGAAAATTTAGTAAGTAAAAATTCTGGGATTCAAGGCATATTTATAGCTCATTTGGCACTGTTTTTGAAAAGGTTTGCAACCTTTCAGAACTGTCATAGTTGTTGGAACAGGTGAGAATATTGCGGAAAAATTAGAAAACAGATTTAAAATAACCAGGGAAAGAAAAAGGACCGGACCGGACCGGGTCGCGGGTCATGGGTTATTTCGATTTGAATTTTCGTTAATTAATTAAATTAATTAATTAAATAATTGCAAGGAATTCTGTCCAAAAAGATTAATCAATCAATCGATCTTTGACCAAATCCGAATCCGAATCCGATTCCGAATCCGATGCCGAAGCCGAAGCCGAAGCCGAGCCGAGCGAGCGACGACGACGACGGCGCGAGGCTTGCCTTCTTCTTAACTCTTTAAGAGCTAGAAGAAGAGCAATTGTATATATACCTATCAAAAGTCTTTTCTTCCTCCAATATGGGACAATATCCCTTTGCCAAGGAGAGAAACTCAAATATTTTACTTTACCTCCATATCCCATTCACCCTCTTTAAGCTACACCAAGCTTAAAACCCAACATAGCCAGCTCCGTGGCCAGGCTGACCGCGCTATAAGCCTGGCCTCGCGAGGTCTATAGCCCAGTGGTCAAAAGTGCGTGAATTAAAAGACTCTAACCCGGATTTGGACTCAAGGACTTCAAACCTAGCCTATAAATACTCCCTAAACATGTCTAAGAAGAGGAGAACATTTTTTAGAGGGGATTCGACCTAAGGAGTTAAGAACACGCTAGGAGCAAGGAGGAGAATCCTTCTACGAGTTTTTCGCTTCCTTCTTCCTATTTTCATTATTGGGTATGAATTCTTGTATTGTAGTTTTGCATACTATCATGAACAATTAATTTGTTATCTAGAGTTTTGATGAAACCTTCTATATGATGAATTCTTATTACGTTTTTATATAATTGAGCCGTTGGATTTCTCTACTTGTTCAACTACGTGTTTATTGATGTTGATTGAATGGCCATCAATTGACTGCACCTATTTAGTATGTATTGCTTGGAAAAGCGTACATATTTAGGTAGTTGTTGAACAAAATCACTCCTAGCAGTTGTGAGGAATCAATACGGAGGGGTTAAAGGTAGGATTAGGAATAACGAACCTTGGTGCAATCTTAGTGAGCGGTGAATTAGTGCCAGCTAGCGTAGTTCGGAAGAATATGTCCATTAAATTGTGGTAGTTGCTCGGAAGAGAACTACGACACCCGAAGTACTCACTATCGGTAGAGAATACTTACGCGAAATTATAGAAGGCGTAGCGGGAAGGATTCCGACAATTGAGAAAATCATAACTCTAGACCTCCTTAATCTTGTCCAATCCATAGGCTTATTAGTTGATTATTTTGCTGCTTTTAATATTTGTTAATAATTGGTTTAAAATAAAAATTACAATATTTATAGCTAGAAAATTATTTGAACTTGTATTTCTTAGTGATATTGAGCAGTTGTAGCTAAGCTTTAATTTTCTGTGGGATTCGACTCCGGACTTTTAGACCGGATTGTATTTGTAACGACTGCTTAGTCTTTTTTATAAGGCATAGTTGGGCGTGATCAAATTTTGGCGTCGTTGCCGAGGAACTAACGGTGTAGATGTAGGTGTATATATTGCTAGGTTTCAAGTTTGAACTTTTATTTTATTTTTTAGTATTTGATTTTTTTTTAATTTTTTTTAATTTTATTTGAGATATATGGCATCTTGGAATTATGAGAGCTTTGATGTTGGTAATTTTACTTTTGATCCTACTTATGCATATAGTGGAGGAAACCACTCATGGCAAAATTATAAAAATATCCCCGAGAGCGAGTTGTGTGCACCAATTCAATCTTACGTGTGGAATGTGTGTGATATGTGTGGTGGTCAAGATGGTTACTTTCATGGTTATACTTATATTTCTTATCCTCCTCCAACCCCTTACTATGATGGTTCTACTTTTTCTTGTGAAGTTAATAGGAACAAAGAACCCAGGGATGATGACCTGAAAGATATCAAGGATATACTACGATGCCTTGTGGAACAAAATAATGAGAAACAACTGCACATACAAAGGCAAGATGCTACTATTCGCAACCTGGAGGCACAAGTGAATCAATTGGTTGAAGCACTTAATGCTCAACAAACCAATGTTGGGGATAGTAGCCAAGAAGAGCATGAATTAGATGCTGAAATTGAGGTGTTAATGGAGGAGGTCAGAGTTGAACACCAACAATCTATCCAACTAGAATTTGAGGATGCTGATATTGAAGAAGTAAGTCAGCCAAGGACATTGAAGATACAAGTTTAGTTGACTCTAGTGTCATTGGTGTTGAGGATTTGAAAAGGCCTGAAGTGTATGTATTTGAGCGCATTGGTCCTCAGTCCAAGTATTTTTCCACATTGTGTTTGGATGATGATATAGAAATAGAGTCATTTGAGCCAATTGAGAAGTCAACAAATGAGGAACAAGGTGTCTACATTCTGGAATTTTTCTTGCCAGATAGTCAAGATTACACACCTCACATAAAGTCCAAGAAGTGCAGAGTATTATATTATTTTCTTGGGCTGGTTAGATTTGTTGCACCACCCCAAGAGCACAATCATAAGCTTGAATCAAAACTTGGGGTTCAATTCATAAGCTCGAGGTGAAAGCAGAAAGTGATTCACGTCGTGCTGGAATGTAAAATCAGGCGCTTGTTGGGAGGCAACCCAACTCTACTGCTTTCTTTTATTTTTAGTTTCTTTAATTATTTTATTATTTTTGTAGTGTCGTGTTTTTATTTTGTAGGAGCATGGAAAGCAAAGCTATTGAAAGAATGCAACAGCAAGCTAGATGGTTAGAACTTCACAAAGGAAAATGCCCTGGAGAAGTCTGAGTATCCCATGAGCTGCTAGTGCTTAGGCCTTTGACCTACCAAGGAGTTTCTTTTACCCTCTTATTAGTTATAGTATGCACTAGGGACAATGCACAATCTTAAGTGTGAGATGAGGAGATTGTTTGGATGACTTTCTATGCTATTTTAGTTGTGTTAGTTTAATTGAATAACTTTATCTTTAGAAAAATAGAAAAGATTGGACTTTTCCCGACGATAGATATCCTTAACAATTTTCTTGAGGGTTTAAAGTATATCTAAAAAACAAAAATATAAATTGAAAAAAACAAAAAAATCCAAAAACCATGTATTTTAATTTTTACTTTAAGTAGTAATAATCCCCCGTGATTATTTTTTGTGCCTCGGTTCTTTATCATGGGATGTGTTGAACCGGATAGTAGTTTTTTTTAAAAATTTTAGAGTAGAATAGGATTTAGGGAATAAAAGAAGGAATATGAGATTTTTAGGTGCTCTTTTGACTTGTTTGATAGTAGCATATTTCGGCTTTAGCATGTGTATTACCTTCCCTATGGTTTGAAGTTGCTTATGATGCCTTGTTGAGTTAGATAGCATATTTATTGACGCCTATGTCTCATTTTCTTGGCTCGTATTCACTTTGTGCTTAATGCTTAATAATTTGTCGCTCCGTGAATACTTGCAATTGTTTGAGAGTCAGAATGGAACCGTCCTTAGCGAGTCATATGCCATGTGTCGTGAGATCTTCTTGTGTAGTCCATGTCATTGTAACTTAGTCTAGAACTTGCCCGGCATGTGAGTTGAAGTGAAATCCTAGGCTTTGCTTGGTTTGAAAATGATTTTTGGTTTTTTTTAATCTTTTTTAACTTAATGCCTACCACAAATAAAATTTATCCTTAGTCAAACCTTTTGATCCTACAGATTTTTATTTGGCAACCACGTTACAAGCCTATATCCATTTGTTCTTATTTGTCATTGTTTTGATCCTTGTACCACTTACAACACTTTAATTATAAAATGAACGCTAGAAGAAGTAAGGAGGGAACTTGGGTGGCTTTTGAGTGAAACCACTGAAAAAGTAAAGGTACACGTATGTTGTAAAAGAATACACTACTAGCAAAACAATGTAAAGAAGAGAAAAATTGCAAAAGAAAAAAAGATATATAGTTGAGAAAAAAAACAAAAGATGTAGATGAATAAATTGATATATTGTCCTTGCTAGTAGGTGTGAAGTAAAGTAGTGCTTAAAAAAAGGGGGGTGGGGGCAGCTCTTGGGATGATATTATTTGTGAAATTGAAGTTACGATTGGTGAATTTGCGCTTAAAGAAGTATGTGATGTGTTAAAGTGCTTAGGAGGATTAGCCACTATTTCAAAAATATATCCTACCCATCATGTAGCCTACGTTACAACCATGAAAAAGTCCTACTTGATTTTAGATCGAGCAAGCCTACATTAGTAGAGGTTTACATAATGGGCAGGCCTATGGTACTTTGTGCATGCATGTGACTTCTTTGTGAGAGTGAGGAATTTCTTTGATTTATCTGAGTCCCTAAAATATATTTGAATATTTGATTCGAGTGTGTGGATTCGACTTACTCATTTGTTCTTGTTGAGAGGGCACATGATTTTGCAAGGATAGGAGACATTATTTGATTTCTCTTCGATGTTGAATATTCAAGCCATGAATGCATTATGATAGTGAGTCAGTTTGTGAGGCTAGGATTGTTATAAGCATGTGTCTTGGTGTTGAATAAATTTTTGAAGCATGGCATAAATTAAAGGGAAGTGTGTGTTGAAGGCATATGCTAAAGTTTAATTGTGCTATCAACCATAGTCATAGGTATACTGTGCTTCAGATAAGCTAAAAGAAAATAAAGTGCTCTAGGTTAATTTGAATTGGTGGTTGACTCGAGGACGAGCAACGTCTAAGTGTGGGTGGTGATGTTTGGCCAAAATACTATACTTTTAGTACATTACTCGCCCTATATTTTGTTGGTTTAATGATTAAATGTGCGACATTTGAGGTAAATTATGTTGTTTTACGTGTAGGAGCATTGAAAGAAAGAGTCGAATGAAAGTCGCATAAAAAGAGGACGGAAATGCAAGAAAAGAGTACAAAAACACAAGTACCCAAGCCTGGCTACAGGCCAAGCGTAGCCAGCTTTACCTTGTCACAGGTCAAGCATAGCCGACTCTATAGCTAGCTTGACCGTGCAATAGGCCAGCCGTAGCCAGCTTTGTGGCCAGTCTGACTGTGCTATAAGCCTGGCCTCACGAGGTCTATAGCTCGGTGATCAAAAGTGCGTGAACTAAAAGACTCCGACCCGGATTTGGACTCAAGGACTTCAACCCTAGCCTATAAATACTCCCTAAACTTGTCTAAGAATAGGAGGACGTTTTTGAGAGGGGATTCGACCTAAGGAGTCAAGAACACGCTAGGAGCAAGGCGAAAAATTCTTCTACGAGTTTTATACTTCCTTCTTTCTGTTTTCATTATTGGTTATGAATTCTTGTATTGTAGTTTTGCATACTATTATGAATAGCTAATTTATTATCTAGGGTTTCGATGAAACCTTTTGTAGGATGAATTCTTATTATGTTTTTATATAATTGAGCCGTTGGATTTCTCTACTTGTTCAACTACGCGTTTATTGATGTTGATTGAATGACCATCAATTGACTGCACCTATTTAGTATGTATTGCTTGGAAAAGGGTACATATTTAGGTAGTTGTTGAACAACATCACTCCTAACATCTGTGGGGAATCAATATGGAGGGTTTAAAGGTGGGATTAGGAATAACGAAACCTTGGTGCAATCTTAGTGAGCGGTGAATTTGTGTCAGCTAGCGTAGTTTGGAAAAATATGTCTAGTAAATTATGGTAGTTGCTCGGAAGAGAATTACGATATCCGAAGCACTCACGATCGGTAAAGTATACTTAGGCAAAATTATAGAAGGCGTAGCGGGAAGGATCCGACTATCGGGGAAATCATAACTCTAGGCCTGCTTAATCTTATCTTCAACCCTTAGTTTTGTTAGTTTATAATTTTATTGCTTTTAGTATTTGTTGATTAATTAGTTTAAAATAAAAATTATAATCTTTATAACTAGAAAATTATTTGAACTTGTATTTCTTAGTGATATTGAGCAGTTGTAGTTGTCTGTGGGATTCGACTCCGGACTTTTAGACTGGATTGTATTTGCAACAACCGCTTAGTCCTTTTTATAAAGCATAGTTAGGCGTGATCAGACAGTCTTTTGAATTAAGTAGTGTAACTAATAGTAATAGGGAATAACTCAAAAATTGAAAGTTGGGACTTCTTTCCTTTTTCTCTTTCTTTCCTGTCATGATATATAAGTGGCAAATTACATAACAAGTAAATAACAACACAAGTAGTCAAGTACTTAAAACTTAAAACAACTGCTAAGTAATCTATTAACCCACCTGGATGAACCATAATCATCTCAAAGAAGGGCATTTTTGCAAACGCTTACCAGAATTTCTTTAGCATACAAAATCCTTTGGGACAGTTTTTTCTATCACACATATTACTTCATTAAAAATAGATGTTATAGCTTCAAACTGAGACACAGTAAGCTTAAAATCATCAGTTTCCAATTCGCCTTCCTCTGTTGCTACCTGTCCAATCACCCCTTCTAGCAGCCTTTGCTCTCTTCCACCTCTGGACATTTCTCATTGTTGAGAATATTTTCCGAATCTGGTACAGCTTATGAGATTGTTGAGCTATTAAATTTGCAGTTGAAGGGTTCTGGCTTAAGGCTATCTCATATCCATTCCTTCACTTAAAAGTTGCCAGAAAAGTCCCCCAGCTGCTGCTCCCCCGCGCTTGGCTGATGAATATATCTTGTAATTCACTGTGTTGTAAAGAAGGTCCCTCGGGTAGGAGCTGAAACCTGAATCTTCCCAAGATTTCCCGAATTCTGTGATCAGTAATGGCTTTCGGAGAATATATTGAGCATCTTGAATGTGGGAGTTTAGCCAGTTGTTGAGAAATGATAGCTGGACTTGATCATTTTAGTTTGTTATCCTGTCATAATATATCTTTGCAATTAAGAAACTCTTAAATTTTGTACCCTTCTTATCTAAAAGTTTATCTATTAGAAATGAGACATTTTATAACACGTTTCTCGTGTGTAAACCTGATTCTTTTTTCTTGTCAAGCACCTAAAGTATTTTTGTTTTTAGGTGACAGTAAAAACTTGTACTCAAAATTGCTGATTCAATATCATTTTGAATTGTGTCACCTTATTTAATAGTTTAAACTTTTAGATTAAACGATCGCATACAACACTTCCATTTTTCAAGATAACTAAAAAATGTGATGTAATCTCTGTAAGAATATCTATTATTCTAATGTGGAATGTGTTTGACCAAAAGGTTTCATGCCTTTTCATTAAACTAATTGAATTAGAAGTTATGGGGTAAATCCTAGCCAGAGATAATTTACTCTAGATCTGAGATGGAAGACAAGAATAAACAAGCATAGTTGGACGTAAAGTTTGATTACAGTTGCGATTGGATTGCATAATATAAGAAAGGAATATGACTTCAATAATATCAAATGATAACGACAAATACATAAAGGAAAAGAATCACCATTCTTGAACTAGATAGATCTTCATTTATTTGATAAAGTTGAACTATAGATAGAATGCCCAGATCTTGAGATTTATCCCCCTTTTGGCGAAGAGCCTGAGAGGATGGAACATCTTCTCCTTCAGAGGGATGAATATTTCTCTCTGGGTTCCCTCAGCCCCTCTTTGGTTACTCTCTCTCATGATATTTATACCAAACACTTTTCTTACCCAGCGGTCCTTGACCGGAGTATCTAAGTTCTTAAAATATCTTGTAGAATATTCCTCTAAAATGTCTAAGTGTTGAGCTATCCGTTCGGGCCGAACTGAGTGCTCGACCTCGACCGTAGCTGAATCATTCGCTAATGTATTGCTTCTTGTACGCGACTTCGGCTTGGTTGACTCCTGGTCGTTCTTCCTTATGTGGAATTCTTTTGATCAGATTTTGACCTATATAGTTAGTCCCTCCGCCTGTCGAGGTCGTCTTTGGACGAGCTCGATCGGCGGACCCCGCCAGTTTGCGAGTTGAGAAATATGAGCATCTTGGTCGAGGGACGAACCCTTCATCCTTCTTCAGATTTTTACGTCTCCATCTCTCTTCTATTAAAGTTTCTTGTCATTGTTACCCCCTCTACCTTAGCACTTATCATCCACATAACCAAAGAAAACATGACTAGGCACCTTCTACCTCTGATAGAGGTCCCGATACAGTTACATCGGAAACAGGCATGCCCTTCCATGAAGAAGGGACAACCATTGTGAAAGATGAGAATTTTCCCACCGTGGATGAGATAATTCCACGCTCGGGGAGAGCTAGGACTGGTTTCAAGAACTTACCTAACGTCGATCCTGAGCTCGTCATTTCCGTGATGGACGCTGCGGCGCTTGCTGCGCTTAAGGCTAAATGGAGGATTCCTGACCATGTTGAACTCATTCCTGTGGGCAACGACGTCGTGCAGATACATCGCCCGGGGTACTGCGCGTTCTATGCGTACCTGTTTGTCATCGGTTACACACTTCCCCTTCCTTCCCTGGCGGAAGACTTCTGTCGCTATTATGGGGTGTGCTCGGCTCAACTCTCTCCGTATATGCACAAGTTTTTCCTCATGCTTACCAGGTACGCGGAACTGGCCGGCCGGGGGATTTCTCTCCATCACTTGCTCCACCTCTTCATACCCAGTTTTTACAGGGGTACTATGATACATCTTCGTCATCGCGGGACCAAGGTCTTGGTGGTGAAGATGGACGATAAGACCAATCGCCGCTTTTGGGAGAACTTCTTCTTTGTGAGGACGAGGCACGTGGTGTCAAACCCTAACATATTTCCTGAGGAGTGGAATTATGCCCGTAAGTTTTTTTTATTTTTATTTATATATTTCTTTAAAACGGCTTCTCATTATCCCCTTCCAGTGATCTGATTGTTCTTTTTTTCTGTTTTTCTCTACTTTGCAGCCGAGAAGGCGCCCCCTATGCTAGTCGATGATATTCGCGAGTGGGTGAGCCAAGTTTTGCCCCATACGATGGGGATTCGTGAATGGTCGTCGTTCCATGAGAGATTCGGGCGTAGACCTTCTGCTGGTGAGTCATCTCGTCTTGCTCTTGGTCACTTCGCCCTTTTTTCTGTATTTTCCTCCCCCCTATTTCCTCTTTGGTTTAAGCTTATCTCGTTGGCAGGTCGGCGAGTCACAAGGAGGGCGAGGGCTCCATACCTGCTTTCCGTCAGTCCAGCCTCTCGATCGGACCTACATCGATTGCGGCTGCAAGTGAGAGCATTCAGGTCGCTGCTACTTACAGGCTACGACCTCTCTCGGACTCGGCAGTCGTGAGGTTACTCGTCAGGCAGAAGCTCTAGTTACCGCAGTTCATTTGGTGGACGAATCGTCTCAGGATGATGGCGAAGAAGCTCCATTAAAGAGGCGGAGAATAAGGGTTGATGGGGTACCCAGGATCGAGGGGCGATCCCGTGTTGGCAGTGTCTGAGCCTGCTGGTGATGCTAATTTAGTTGAGGAAACCGTTCCCCCCTCGGGCGTGGAGATGATGCCCGTTTCTGGCGAGGTGGAGTCTACCGAGGTAGCGGGGCAGAGCTCGGAGGCCGATGCGGTCATTCCGAGTGGTCCCTCGACCTCACAACAGGCCCATGCTCCCTCTTTGGCAAGCGAGAGGGCAAAAGGCGTGGTTATAGATGACTATGAATCCGGTTCGGATATTGACCCTGAGGATATAAGCATGTTTGAGGCGGGATTCACTCGGGTGGAGGCAGGAACGGACGATTCCTCTTGCGTGATCGAGATTGCTCCGGATTGTGATTTGTTGGAGGACACGGTGAGCCTGGTGCTCCAATTTGCCCTTTTTTGTTCCGCTACTGAAAGCAGGGCCCTTTAGGAGATCAATGATGCTGGCCTATCACGGGGCATATCCCAAATGGCTTTGAGGGTGAGTTTTTTATTGCTTTCTTCGCTTTACGTCTTCCACTCTTGCTGATTTTCTCTTTCTGTTTCTCTTCTTTCTTCAGACTTTTATTTTGGAGACTGAGAGTATTCGCCGTGAGGAGAAGCGAGCTGATGCTTTTTAGAAAATGGTTTCAAAGTACCACCGATACCGTGACAAGTGCCGCGAGATGCATGCACGACTTAGGGCAGGCGACAATCCTCAGTCCTTTAGGGAGAGTTTGAGTGGAAGGATGAAGACCTGATGTGGTCCATTGGCAGATGTAGCGAACTTGAGGGGTTGCTTAGGGCTATAAAGAAGAGCTCGAGGTGGGCAAGGGGGTTGTAGCTGAGTGTGTTGATCTTCAAGCGAAGGTGGTGGCTCTGCGGGCGGAGCTTGAGCAGAATGCCGTTAGAGTCGCCGGTCTAAGTGTTGAATTAGCGGAGAAGGTGACCGAGTTGGAAAGTAAGACGACCGAGCTGGAGAGGGCTGAGGGAGCCCGAATAGCGGCTTTGGCGAGGGCTGCAACATTTGAAGATTCTATTCGCGTTCTCAGGTCTGAACGTGCAATTGAGATAGAAACGGCCACTCTGAGGGAGACGCGGCTTGATGAGCAGATTGGTGGTCTTGAGGGAGATGTCTCGAACCTGGGTGATCAAATTGCTGCTCTCGAGGCTGAGAGGGCGCGATTGGCTTCGACTCTTGCGTCCGCCTCTGTTGCCGTTCCTCAGCCTTTGTACGAGATGTTGATTCACGCTGAGGCTCGGCGGGATATATATAAGGGCTTATGGGCAGCAGGGAGTGTTCCTGAAGCCGCTTTTGAAGAAGCTCATGTTAAAGCGCGTGAGGACCGGCTTACTTGCGGCTATGACCCCGCGACACCGGAGGTTGGTGGAGACGATGTGGCCGAGGACGGGCTTACCTTTGATGATGAACATTCTGATGGAGAGGGTGACAGCGGAGGTGAAGTTGCTGAACCAAGCGGGGAGAGGGATGACGGCGTGGATGGGGATAATGCTGAGTGAAGCTTTTGTACTTACGTTTTCCTCTCGTATTTAGTTTTTCTGTACTTATTTAGTTGGGTGGGGCCCCCCATTGGCCCTTTGTAAGACGCTATTTTTCCTTTGAATGGAACAGTTGATTTATCCTTGGTTGTACGTCTTTGCCCTTTCCTTCTCTTTTCTTTTCGAATTTCTAGGATCTTCTTGCGTTAAGTCTCAGGCTTTCAGTAGTTAATTCGAGCGAGGTCAAATTTAGACTTGTTAATTTGAACGAGGTGGAATGTAGATTTGTTAATTTGAGCGAGGTCGAATTTAGATTTGTTAATTTGAGCGAAGTCAAATTTAGATTTGTCGATTCGAGTGAGGTCAAATGTAGACTTGCTGTAAATTCGAGCGAGGTCGAATTTAGACTTGCTATTTTGAGCGAGGTCGAATTTAGACTCGTTGTAAATTCGAGCGAGGTCGAATTTAGACTTGTTAATTTGAGTGAGGTTGAATTTTGATTTGTTAATTCGAGCGAAGTCGAATTTAGATTTGTCGATTCGAGCGAGGTCGAATTTAGATTTGTTGATTCGAGCAAGGTCAAATTTGTCTTGCTGTAAATTTGAGCGAGGTCGAATGTAGACTTGCTATAAATTCGAGCGAGGTCGAATTTAGACTTGTTGTAAATTCGAGCGAGGTCGAATGTTATCTTGTTGTAAATTAGAGCAAGGTTGAATTTAGACTTGCTGTAAATTCGAGCGTGGTCGAATTTAGACTTGTTGTAAATTCGAGCGAGGTCGAATGTTGTCTTGTTGTAAATTCGAGCGAGGTCGAATTTAGACTTGCTGTAAATTCGAGCGTGGTCAAATTTAGACTTGTTGTAAATTCGAGCGAGGTCGAATGTAGACTTGCTGTAAATTCGAGCGAGGTCGAATTTAGACTTGTTGATTCGAGCGAGGTCGAATTTTGATTTGTTAATTCGAGCGAACTCGAATTTAGATTTGTTGATTCGGGAGAAGTCAAATTTAGATTTGTTGATTCGGGAGAAGTCGAATTTAGATTTGTTGATTCGAGCGAGGTCGAATTTGTCTTGCCATAAATTCGAGCGAGGTCGAATGTAGACTTGCTGTAAATTCGAGCGAGGTCGAATTTAGACTTGTTGTAAATTCGAGCGAGGTCGAATGTTGTCTTGTTGTAAATTCGAGCGAGGTTGAATTTAGACTTGCTGTAAATTCGAGCGTGGTTGAATTTAGACTTGTTGTAAATTCGAGCGAGGTTGAATGTAGACTTGTTGTAAATTCGAGCGAGGTCGAATTTAGACTTGTTGTAAATTCGAGCGAGGTCGAATGTTGTCTTGTGTTAGCGTGATGTGTAAACTTGGTGGAGTTCCATAAAAATACCATATGTTGCTTTGCTTACTCATTTATGGGAGAATACTACATGTTGTTGTATGGTCTGTGCATACATTCGAGGAGTCGTAGTCTATCTAGTCCCTTCATCGCTTGGCCTAGGGAGGCAGTTGATAGGCCGAGCGATGAATGTCTCGCTCAAGCTTCGGGGCATCTCAATGTATGTACGAGATTGGATTTTGGCGAGTTGTGTCGTCGCATAGTGACTTTGGCGAGCGCGGGGGTGAGTTTCACGCACTTGTGTTCTGTCTCCATGTTGGAGAGATTCGTATGTTTTCCGGGCTGGTGACCCAGTCCCAGTCTATACAGATTTTTCCTTTATGGCGTTGAGTACCAACTTATTTGGGGGGGGGGGGGTTTCGCTCAACCGTTGCTTGCATGATGATATGACGCGGAGCATTTTCTTGGTGTGCTATTTTGATGGCGTTTGTTCCTTGATCGCGTGTCGGTGAGTATGCCCCTGTTCCTGTCCCACTCTGAAAAGAAATAGCAAGTTAAAGCCAAACGAAATCATTTGTTACCTCGACTGATTGGTTGACGAGTGGAAGGGAGCGACCGTGTTCCCTTCTTTGGCTATGTTTCGTAGCTGCTATCATCGATTGAGCTAATATTCACCAAACCCGGATGACATCTTATGGGTCTTTGGCTTGGCGTTTTTGCCGTCTCCGCTACTTGAGTCTGGAAAGTCCCTTCAATCTGATTGGAAATGAACTGAGAGTGCTAGCTTCAGATCCGATCCCAGCCTCGTACTTAGCTGAGCCTCGTACTTAGCCGAGCCTCGTACTTAGCTTCGGCATTGGTCGAATCTGGGCACCTTGTGGGCTAATGACTTACTTCGCCCGTTGGGATCTTCGAGTTCAAGTCCCAGTATTTGACCCAGTACTGAGTGCGTGAAGATATGGAAACATAGGTCACACCACAAGCACACAGGCGAAAGGATGAAGTTACAACGAACGGGAAGTAGAACTTGAACCGAGTTTAGATCTAGAGGAAACTAAAACTTTGGCTAGAAAATCCTGCTCTACAATGGAGGCTGATTTCATAGCCTTAGATAAAGCCAGTGAAGAAGCTGAATGGCTCCGGAATTTCTTGGAAGACATTCCATTTTGGCCCAAACCGTTGGCACCAATATGCATACATTGTGATAGACAGGCGGCAATTGGAAGGGCTGGGAGCGTTATGTATAATGGTAAATCTCGTCATATACGACGAGGACATAAAACCGTTAGGCAAGTACTCTCTAGAGGAATTATCACGATTGACTATGTAAAGTCAAGTGATAATGTGTCGGATCCACTTACAAAAGGCCTAACTAGAGAGGTAGTTGAGAAATCATCAAGGGGAATGGGACTATGGCCGAGAACAAATCATAGTGGAGGTAACTCTACCTAGAAGACTGGAGATCCCAAGATCTAGGTTCAAGGAGATCAAAAAAAGTCATTAATGACGGTTCAACATTGTCAACTAAACTTTTGGTCCATTCTCGTAATGAGACAATGTTCAGTACCAAGGATAAAGCATTAAGGCTTTTTAATGATTTCTAAATTTGATACGGAGTATATCAAATAGTGTATCTACGGGATGACACGTTTAGGAATCACCTATGTAAGTATGAAGTGTTAGCCGCTTCAAGGAGAACTTTGTAAGGCCAGTTCTCTACGCACTTATGAAACCAGACGGTGTTCATGACTGAAACGAACACAACAATGAGAACCAAAGACGATTAAGGGTTGGTTGTGTGACTTATGGTTGTCTAGGTATACACCAAAGTTCGACGGTTCAAAGATATCAATTCTACCGATTGATCGAGTATATCCGACATAAATTCACTACGGAAAGTTCAAAGGGAAACCTACTTATCCAGACACAATTAATCCTTGCTTGCGAATCACACAGTTTTTCATGCATACTTCTGTGATATAGCCATTCCCCATTCATGCAAGGGATTGTTGGGTTTTTAAGCTATTAATGCTTAAAATAGGGTGAATGGAAAATGGAGGAAAAAATAAAATATTTGAGTTTTCCTCCTTGATTGTCCCATATGGGAAGAGGAAAAGGTTTTAGATAGGTATATAAGCAATTGCTCTTCTTCTAGCTCATAAAGAGTTGAAAAGAAGGCAAGCCTCGCGCTTGTCGTCGTCGTCGCTCGCTTGCTCAGCTCGGCTCGGGCTTCGGCTTCGGATTCGGATTCGGATTCGGATTTGGTCAAATGATCGATTGATTAATTTTTGGACCAAATTTATTTGTTAATAGTAAATATTGACAGAAATGTTATTAAATATTTGGTTTAATAACAAAATATTAATATTAAAATAAATATTAATATTAAATCCAATTCAGTTATCCAATTTTCAGCTTTCTGTTTCTGTAACAGAAAATTAACTACCCTTCAATTTTCCCTCTTTATTGTTGAGTAAATAGTCATTTATGTTATGGCATTTATTCTTTGGTCGTTTTGCAAAACAGCCATTCTGAAGAGTTGCACCTCTTCAGATTTCAGCCCAACTTTGGCTATAAATACAAGTC
>NW_017670337.1:110590-174983 GCF_001879085.1 Nicotiana attenuata | reverse complement strand
ATAGGACGAGAGAATAAGAGAAACATAAATAATATAATGGATTTGACAATGTACTTAATTATGTGGCGAAAGGTCATTTCGTATTAAAGAATTCAAGTGGTCAGTAATCGGTGGTATCATTTTCTACGGAGTCAAACTAATACTAATAATATTTTGCTTTCACCAACTTAGCTATCGATGTTTGGTTTTGTTTATTTACATATTTGTTTTGTTAAAAATTGATATTGCAACCTAACAAATTAAATATTATACTACATTAAAAACTTCAGGCCTTAAACAATTTCTAAACATCAACAAGATACACTATTATTATGACGTCAACTCTTTCATAGCCTTTTTGCAAAAAAAAAAATATCATGACATATCTTTATTTTTATGATAATATGTGATCTTCACGTTGAACCTAGAATAATATATTCATACATGCTACTAAATTGTATATATATCAACAAACCTATTTCATTTGGTAAAACAAACAACCACCATAATAACCATAATTATCCCTAATCTTAATATGCATGCAACACATAGTATACTTATGATCTATGCTAACATTTATACATATTAAACTTCGTAAATATAAGCTTAGATAATTAAAAAATAAGTAAAGTAAAGAAAATAGAACCTGATTTTTGTTGCCACTTTCTTCTGAAATCATTCTTTGATGGTCTGTCTTTGGCAACTCGTTGTAAAATCTGCCATGATTTGAACCTTCTGCAACAATTATGTGCTTTAATTTTTTCTCGAGAATCCATATAGTAAGATACTGGGCAGTCAAGTTTACCGTCTTAAAGAAGGCTTCAAACGTTACCTTCTCCTATTGCTTTTGCATTTTTTTTGTCGATATTTTCCAAACATAACTTTTGCAAGGTGATCAATCCAAAATGTTGCATTTAAAGTTAACTCATTTATTATATTAGTAATCAATTGTGGCATTAGATTGGTAATGAGTCTAACAGCAAACATCATTCTTCATCGGAATGTTGTAAGTCATAACTCATTGTGGTTTCTATATGGCACAATGATCAATAATAAGAGAATTTTTACTAATTAATAACAATTTTTATTAATACTAAGAAAGCCATAATAAGTTTTCCAACGGTAAACAAAACCAAATCAATTTGAAGCATCGATTTGACTTCGTCATCAAATTGCAATTACTATTGTATTCTCCTTCGCTAATCTTCTTTCTCCTTTATCATCCAACAAATAATTCTGGTTGAGTTTTTCAAGGCTCTTCATACGTTGATATGACTTACACAACATAAAAGACTCCGTTGAAAACTATCCTAAAATTATTGTAGGAATATTAAAAATAATTTTCTAGAGGAAAGATTTACACATAATACCCCCCAGATTAAAATTGTGCACTATCGAGTGTCATATTAAGATGCATTTAACTAATATATGTTAAATGCACGAGTACGTGTAGGTAATTTTTCTCAGATTTGATATGCATGTAAGAAAATATTTTTTTCAATTATACGGTGATTACTTATTGGGTTAAGATACTTTTGGGAACTCTTCTTCACACGTAGCAGGATATACCATCGTCCTTTGATGGAGAAGTCGTGCTTACATTTGTAAGACTTGATGATAGGCATATGTATGGTTTCATTAAGAAAATAACCTCGAGAAATATCTACCATTATCAAAAGATTAGGAGTAAGCAACGTCACAGTCGTTTAAAAAGACACCAACGCTATTTATTTTTCTCCTTTATTTAAATATAATAATTTAGACGAATTAATATATTTCTAGCATATTAGTGAAAAGGCTATTAGAGTAAGCGACACGTGAATGATATAACAATCAAGCCTGATATATGTACATGTTATCTCGATAGAAAGGCTATAAAATGTATGAATACTCACGAAAGTATGGATGTGTCTTGGGGTACACCATCTGTCTTATTATAATCTCTCGCTCTCCTAGAGAGTTGAGAGGTGATGTCCTTCCGCTTTCTATTTGAAAGTATCCATCAATGTTTAGAAAAAGCATTTTTGTTTCAAGTTCCACCAAAACTACACTGCTTATCAAGGCCACGACTAATAGTTGTGACCGTTAATGAGATATGAAGCATTCCTTAGTGTGTGTACCGTTAGATTTTTATTTTAATTTATAAATAAGACATTGAAACTATTTTAAAGGGTATTTTTATAATTTAACTTTTGTCTTGGGATCTTCCCACTTTTAATATAGTATAGATATAGATAGATAGATAGATAACTAGAGAAGCGAAGAGTCGTCGTTGTGTGATTAATTTTGTCTAGAAAGTTCATGCCATCAATATTGTAACACAAATGTTACTTTGGCTCTCAGATAATTTTGTCAATAAATTTTAGAGAAAACTACCCTCTATAACCCCACAAAATTTTAGTAGCCCATGTTTTTTCCCATAGACCCGAAATGTCCCTCCGGCCCAAATATATTACATCTAATAGCCCGAACTATCACTATACATAAATTGTATAGTGACAGTCTATTTTGTATAATTTTTTGTATAGCGACAGTCTATTTTATATATATATTGTATAGTGACAATCTATTTAGTATATTTTTGTATAGTGACAGTCTATTTAGTATATTTTTGTATAGTGATAGTCTATTGTACATAAATTGTGCAGTGACAGTCTATTTAGTATATATTTTATATAGTGAGAGTCTATTTAGTATATTTTTGTACAGTGACAGTCTATTGTATATAATGTACAGTGACAGTCTATTTTGTATATTTTTTTGTCACGCTCCAAACCTGAAGAGGCGTTGTCGGCACCAGGTGCCATACTCGGCCCAAGCGTACCACTCCGTAACTGTAAACCCTAGAGGGGTAACCCTTAACTTAAGCCAATGAGGCCATATTCTGAATCGTCTACATCTACTGATATACAAAATATATAGGACTCGTCTACAAGCCTCTAGAGATAACTGAACTGTACCATGGTCGGGATAGATCTCGATCTACCCATCAAACCTGTATACATAAAATGGACTCCAAGGTCTAGACCTGGTAACTCCGAGGAAGTGGAGCTTACCAACCAAGCTGATGTTTGACTCTATCTGCTGTGAGGGTGTGTCCAACTGTCAATCAGAACCTGCATGCATAAAATGCAGCATCCCCGGAAAAAGGGACGCCAGTATGAAATAATGTACCGAGTATGTAAGGCAACCAAATAACTAAAAGCTGAAACTGAACTGATAATATAATAACTGAAAGTAACTAGGAGTCAAAGATAATCTGAAGATATGCTTACCTGCTGATACTGACTCAGCTCTCTCAATATAGTAAGTAAAATAGTTGTCCGGCCTTATAAGGCTCGGTATGTGTAACTGCTCTGCCGTAGTAGGCTCGCTCATAGGTGCTCGACCATACTAGGTGTCACACCTCCTTTTTCGCTACTACACCCCGTGAAGGGTATAATAAAAGGAGTTTTTCCAATTAAAGGACAATCGAAACGGGATTCGTTTATTAAGAGATTCAGAGTCGCCGCTTGGGAGATTATGGTGTCCCAAGTCGCCGGTTTGAATCCCGAATCGAGGAAAGAGTTTGACTCTGTATTACAGTCGCGAACCAGAAATCCGGGTAAGGAATTCTGTTAACCCGAGAGAAGGGGTTAGGCACTCCCGAGTTCCGTGGTTCTAGCACGGTCGCTCAACTGCTATATTTGGCAAAAATCTGATTTTAATACATGTTATCCTATTGTGCAATTTTAAAAATTACTTATCGCTTTTAGTTAAAAGTTTTTAAGAAAGTGAACGTCGTTTAAAAACATGTTTTTGGATCACGTCACATGAAATGCACCTGGATCCTCGACACATTTTATTCGACGTTTTGGTATTTGGATTTGGGTTGCATGAAATGCACACGCGTATTTAAGAAGGTAAAATTATTAAAAGTGCGCCTAAAGTGGCTAATGTGTTATTAACTTTGTGGAGGTCCGTGAAATTCGCTAAACGGCACGCCCCGAATTCTAAGTATTTTAAAATAAGCATTTAATGAGGGCCCCGCAATTTATGCATTTTTTTTGGCGAGGCTCATCTCACTTTATTATTTAAAGGCCATCCTAGAGCAGACTATAAGTTTTCTATTGAATTTGTCTCTAAAGAGCCTTAGCTAATTATAAGCATCAATTGCTATTATTTAAAGTAATCAAGAAAAATGGGCCTCAAGTTCAAGTCCATACTTGAGCAAGAGGAAGCGCCTCTTAACTCAAGCATGCTACTTAACTCAAGGGCCCCAAAGGCCTATGATTAAGCCGCTCAAGAGCCAATACATCAGTAAGTAAGATGGAATTTAACAAGTCATGAAGAGCGGCCCAATAAGAGGTCCAGATTTTGATTGCAGAAAGTCAGGTGGCCTGGGCCTGTGATAAGCCCAATATCGAATGCCAGTTTCATTTTCGGGCTGGTTAACTCTTAACGGGCTGCTACATATATGGATTCAAATCAAAGACCAAATCAGCCAAACGTTGGGTCTAATCTAAGAAGTAGCTAACTTTGAAATTGATTTTTGTTAATATTGACTCGGATTGACGAGGCACAATCAGTTAGGCTAGCGATCCAACATATCATTCCATATTATTCCAATTTAACCCTCAGATTCATATGATATCATATTTGACCTTCTGTTAACCGCTCATGACAATCAAATATCTAATTATTGATTACAAATGGAAATATATGATCTCAAAGGCACTTCTACGTTCAGAACATTTCAAATCAAAACCAACACAAGGAAGTGACTTGTATTATATTAAGGCTCAAGTTAGACTAATGATCACCGATTCAATAACCTCAAACAATCCAACTCCTGTTATAAACCAAAGCTAATCTATACTAGATAATTGCTCATCAATTAACATCTAACTATGGACATGCGATAATCCAGACATACAGGGACTTGAACATCCAATGTCAACTAAATTAACTCTACTCAAACACACACTGAAGTTTAACATAATCCTAAATAATTCGAACTAGCACTAAAAATCCATTAACAGTCCATTAACAGTCCATTGACAGTCCTGATTGTTCAAGTCTAATAAGGATATTAACACATTCATGAACACTACACGAAATATAAACTGTCTAACAACAAGCTCATAACAAAATCGTGCAGAAGGTTTTATTTCATCTTCAATTGGTGTNCCCCCATTTGCCATGATAACTTTGACTTCTGCTTGGAAGGTCTTGCTTGTCACTGGTTTAACACTCTTTTATCAAGTTTATCACAGGAAATACCTTTGATCTATTCGCCCTAACCCTTCATTTGTTGCATCGTTCATGAATTGACATGTACCAAGGTTTTGTATTTCACAAGGATCCCAAAGCATGTTGATCGTTGCCAACTCAGTGTGCCTGTTGTTCTTTCCTGACTTGACGCTTTGATGTGCTCACCAGATCCCGTTTTGTTCAATTGGAAAGCTTGGTGGCAGATTTTGAAGTAATTTCTCACTTGTTACAACCAAACAGACTCAGGAGGAGGAAGTAAACAAGACAAAAGGAACATAGTAAAGGACAATGGAAAGAGATGGTTCCTAACAAGAAAACTACAAAGTAAAAACCTATCGGATGTGGATACCGACTCTGATGACCTTGACATGCACCTGCAGCCTATTCTATTAAGCAAATCTGACGTTCAGCTCTTGTTGTACCTTTTCGCCGTGAAACTGGGCTTCAATGCTCCGCTTATCCGATCTGATTCACAATCCTTATTCGACTTGTAGTGCCCGGAGGGTTTTCACCATCAAGCCTCTCTCATTTTGGTCTTTCTCTCACCTCACTATCGCCTTATGGTGCCTGTGAAGGTTTTCACCAATAAGACTCTCAGCTTTCATCGCCTTGTGGTACCCGTGAGGGCATTTATCATCAAGACTCTCTCATTCTTCATTTCCCTTGTTTGGACCGGAGTGTTGCCCCTGATATGGTTGACCTCTACTCGCTTGACTCGGCATCTCTCGAAGATTAATCAGAAGGTCTTTCTTTGGACCGTAATGCAGGCTTTTGGATAGGGTTAGGAAGAAAGGGTATCAAAGGCTCAAAACAATTCAACATGGGCTCAAAATTACAACTTTCGAAATCAGATTTCTCACAACAACCACAACTTCTGTCCCAGTTTCTTTCTTGGGGACTTTTGGATTTTTATTTGGTGTGACTGAACCTCAGAGAGAGGCTGCCTACGTACCCTTTCGGGATCAAGTCAAACGTAGTTCAGGGCATAGAATTACTTCGTTGTTGCGATCTTTCCTTTTCTTCCACTTTTTCTTTCTTTTCATTTCTTTTCTCTTTTCTTTTTCTTTTCTCTTCTTTTTTCCTTTCTTTTTCTTTTCTCTTCTTTTTTCTTTTCTTTTCTTTTTCTTTCACTTTTTTTCTTTTTCACTGTTTTCTCTTGTCTCTCCACTTACTTTCCTCGCTCGGGCTTATGAGTTTTATTATTGATCCCGAAAGAGGGGTATGCAAGAAAATAACCGAGGCTCAAAGGGGTAACAAAGGATAAAGTGTTTGGATAGCAGAAAACAAAATGCCTTCGTCATTCCAATCTCCAGAACATGCCAAGTACAAACTTCACAATTAAACAAACATGAGAAAAACATACGTAACATCTTTTGATTGCACCAGAATTATTAACCATATCCAAACATTTGCCTTCTACATTTGTCAATTACCCAGCACCATTGGACAACAATCTCGGTACCACGAACGGTCCCTGTAGACTCAGGGCAAACTTGCCTTTGGCTTCAAACCGATGTGGCATGATGCATCTCAACAGTATTTCTTTATGTTCCGTCTGACCCAGTTTCACACAATTCGGGCTCGAAGTGATCTCAAAATGCCCTTACGTATTTCCCTCGAATGTCCTTACATCTTCAACATTGTTTCATTGCTTCATTACTAAACTGACTTTTAGAACCAGACTGAGAGTTATGCATGCATGTCATGTCACCAGAACCAGCATGAAAAGAATTGTAAAAGGAGAAGAAAACTAAACAGAAATGACTAGAAATTACAGAAAACAGAGAATTGCATTAGACTGACGGTGAAAGAATTTGGTCAACAAAACAAGCACAATAAACTGGGGTACAATCCTTAGAACAAACCTAGACAACGCTACATGATATACTACGATCAAAGGAACTAGACAAAATAAAAGGATAGAAGGGTTTGAGTCACAAGACAATATCCAGATTACAACCCTGAAATAACCTGGGCAACAGAAATGACAACAAACTAAGCCACCAAAGCTCCTCTCTGGCTGACCAAGAAACGGAGCGTCTTTCCAATTACCAAGCACGGTATCTTAGCCACTGAATTCTGTATCAACAATACTACGAGCTTCACAAGTCCTCATCACATCGTTCTTAACAAGTTGCTTTTGGGTTCCTTTTGGCAGCTCGTTCTCTAGATCAACCTCTGATAATGCTGAAAGCTTGGTAGCCCTTGGACCTCCGAGGCTCCCAGAAGAATTCTCACATTCCTTTTCAAAATAAACCATGCCCACCAGATGCGTCTCATTATGCACAGGCGATGGACTTTGGCTGGTGTCTACTGCATTTGGATTTGGCACAACGATGTCGCCTGCATCAATAAGCTTCTGAACTGCTTTCTTCAGCTTCCAACACCTTTCTATGTCGTGCAATATGCGCACCTTTGGGAAAAGTCAAACGTCTTTGACAGAGGGTTTGGTATTTTTATCTGGATAGGCTTCAACAGGCTCGAACTCCTTAGCCTCTGGAACAGATTGGCGTATGACCCTTCCAATGGAGTGTAGGCTTTCTTCTTCTGCAACCTCTCATCCCTACATGCTTGATTGGGCCGAAAATCGGATCCGGGGGGTTTCTGGCAGGCTCGTGGGGGTAGATAAGCATTTTGTAGAGCCGGGTACCAGAAAAGTGGTGTATGAATCTGGGAGTTATGTGGAGAGAAGTAGCATTAGGAAGGATCACCTGGCGTACAAGGATGTCCACGGGGACGATGTCAGGGCTGGGAGTGTTGATCAGGAAAACTCATCGGATCACCTTTTCTGCTTCCCCTTCCCCCACCCAAGCTTGCTGGGATATTCGGAATGTCTTTCGAGCAACTCATGATCTTTCCTGACTTGATTCCCTCTTCTACTAGCTCCCCCATTCTTAACACCTCATCGTGAGCAACCTCGGAGGGATAATATTGGGCGTTATGAGCTTTGGGCGGGTGTTCATTGTTGAGAACTGTGGATGTGACCGGAGGGCACTTTTGGGAAAAGATAGTTAGACGACGAGTGATGGAGCTACTAGGGTGGCTGGGAAAGCTGTGATAAGCAGGTAAGTAGGGAGAGGGTGGAGGATCGCCTGGCGTTGTGTCCGAAGTTTGGGTAAGGACAGCGTCTAGGAGGCTGGGTGGTGGCGGGGGTGGTGCCTTCCTAGTCATCAATGCCCGATACATGTCTGCCACGTGTTGTCTCAACATCTTTACCTCTTCTACCAACCCGTTGTCCTGTTCAACCAGTTGCTTTCGGGCACCAGTATCAACCAACTCAGCTCTGTTGTTTTCTGCCATTGCCTTTTGCCTTTGTGTTTGTAGAGAAGAGTTACCACCACAAACCAACCACCTTTCTGCTACGAATATGACAAAATGAGGTCATCACGTTAGCGTTAGGGCATTTAACATGTTGGTAACCGCACATTTGGGGAATGAATGCACCTAAGCAGTTAACAGTTTCTACTATGCATTTGCTCGACTGCTTGCGTCATCCCGGCCTTTTCCTTATTTCCAATTGCAAACTCTTTTTTTCTCTTTTTCTTTCTTCCTTCTTTTTCATTCTAACCTTTGTTTTCTCTTTGTTTTTATTCTCTCACTCCCTCTTGTTTTGCCATTTTTTCTTTCTCTTGGTTTCTTATTTTCTCTCTTTTTGTTTTTTTTTCTTTTCTCTCTTGTTTTTCCTCTCTTTTCTTTGCATTTTCTCTCTTGTTTTTCCTCTCTTTTCTTTTACTCTTGCCTTGATTTTTCTTGTTCCTATTCTCTTCTTTCCTCAAATTTCTTTCATTTTCTCTTTTTCTTTCATTGTTTTTCCGCTCATTCCCTTTTTCTCTTGCTCTCTTTTATTTTCTCTTGTTTGCCTTTGTTTCTTTCGTTTGGTTTCTTATTTTTTCTGTTTTTCTTTTTCCCTCTTTTGTTTTTCTTTCCTTTCTTGTTTTTTTACCTCTTTCCTTTCATTCTTTTTCTTTTGGTTATGGTCGAATCCTATGTAGATTGCCTACGTATCATGGCCCCGCATGAATCAGACCAGGCGTAGTTCTTGCAAATAAACGCAAAAATATGGAAATAATTTTTGGGGAATTTTTCTCAATTTTTCATTAATAACAACTGCGATTACAAAAGCTACCAGACTATTTGTTTTTCTTTTTCTCAAAAAGGGGAGTTACAAAAACAGACTCAGAAACAAAAATACAGACTCGATTAACTAGGAATACATCAAAGCTTCAAACCCTAGGGCCCCCGGGGCATCACTCAGCATTGCCACAGGCCTGCGCAAGACTAAGAAGGTTTCAATGTCAACTGGGTCATCCTGGACAAGGAGTTCTAAGGGAAAGTGTGACTATTTAAAGAAAGCTGACTTATTGTGACTTAAAAGAAAAGTGGCTATTTTTCAAAAATTTTATTTAAGAAAGCAAAGACTTGGTTTTGCAAATACGGCCTCTCAGCACTTCCGGGGAGGAGATTTTAAGGCTGTGCCTTCCGGCGCCCTTTTTGGGGTGGCTGTTCTTGCAAAAAAAGCCTTCCGGCGCGCTTTTTGGGACATTCGGCTTATTTTAAACAAGAATGGCGGCACCCGACTTATTTTGACAAAAAGTTAAAGTCTTGGTATTTTTGGCTATTTTTGAAAAAGGGTGGTTGGACCCGATGAGGGTTGCCTACGTATCTCACATCCGGTGAGAATCAAACCAGCGTAGTTCGGGCAGACGTGCCAAAATCAAAAGTATATTTTTGAACAACAATTTTCTTTCTATTTTTCAAATACTTTTCTCTTTTTTTTTTTTTTCAAAAATCCGGCAGCATTTCGGTATTATTTGGGCATTGGGTTTTTCGAAACAAACGGTCACCCTGACTTAGTCCTAACACTGCTATTTTTCACAATTTTCACTCATTATATACAAGCCGGTCAACATGCAAAGCCGAGCAAATAAATGCGCAAGTAGCACGTAAGATGCATCAGGATGGTCATTTAACTTCAGGTCACCTGTCCTAGACGAACCCAACCCCTGTGTTGAGTCCCCTAAGTCAAATGCACATGATGCAAACAAGCGTCCTACTAGGGATCCGGCATGAGTTTTGTTCTTCTAGGTTTAAACCCTAGGTTTATTGGTCTAGACCTGGCTTACCCGAGCGGACAACTCGAGCCGAGGGGGAGGCAGCGTACCGGGGATACAGAAGCTCCGCCGGCTTAGCAACTTATCCAAATCTCGTTCTAAATGGGAAAAGACTCTAAACAGAAGTGAAGCTACACGAAGTGCACCCTTCTCAATGATTTAGAAGACTTAGAGAGAGGAAGGGATTTGCAATAGTTTATATATACAATTCAACGAATATCAAAGCGGTAAAACATTTAGCACGTATAGCATGGAACATGTAGAAAAACCAGATAAAGCCAAATATAACAATTTAACTGAGCTCGAATTTTTGAACCCTGAACCAAAATTCTGGGTTCTCATCCCCAGCAGAGTCGCCAGAGCTGTCACACCTCCTTTTTCGCTACTACACCCCGCGAAGGGTATAATAAAAGGAGTTTTTCCAATTAAAGGACAATCGAAACGGGATTCGTTTATTAAGAGATTCAGAGTCGCCACTTGGGAGATTATGGTGTCCCAAGTCACCGGTTTGAATCCCGAATCGAGGAAAGAGTTTGACTCTGTATTACAGTCGCGAACCAGAAATTCGGGTAAGGAATTTTGTTAACCCGGGAGAAGGGGTTAGGCACTCCCGAGTTCCGTGGTTCTAGCACGGTCGCTCAACTGCTATATTTGGCAAAAATCTGATTTTAATACATGTTATCCTATTGTGCAATTTTAAAAATTACTTACCGTTTTTAGTTAAAAGTTTTTAAGAAAGTGAACGTCGTTTAAAAACGTATTTTTGGATCACGTCACATGAAATGCACCCGGATCCTCGACACATTTTATTCGACGTTTTGGGATTTGGATTTGGGTTGCATGAAATGCACACCCGTATTTAAGAAGGTAAAATTATTAAAAGAGCGCCTAAAGTGGCTAACGTGTTATTAACTTTGTGGGAGGCAGTGAAATTCGCTAAATGGCACGTCCCGAATTCTAAGTATTTTAATTGGAACATTTAAAGAGGACCCCGCAATTTATGCATTTTTGTTTGGCGAGGCTCATCTCACTTTATTATTTAAAGGCCATCCTAGAGCAGACTATAAGTTTTCTATTGAATTTGTCTCTAAAGAGCCTTAGCTAATTATAAGCATCAATTGCTATTATTTAAAGTAATCAAGAAAAATGGGCCTCAAGTTCAAGTCCATACTTGAGCAAGAGGAAGCGCCTCTTAACTCAAGCATGCTACTTAACTCAAGGGCCCCAAAGGCCTATGATTAAACCGCTCAAGAGCCAATACATTCAGTAAGTAAGATGGAATTTAACAAGTCATGAAGAGCGGCCCAATAAGAGGTCCAGATTTTGATTGCAGAAAGCCAGGTGGCCTGGGCCTGTGATAAGCCCAATATCGAATGCCAGTTTTATTTTCGGGCTGGTTAACTCTTAACGGGCTGCTACATATATGGATTCAAATCAAAGACCAAATCAGCCAAACGTTGGGTCTAATCTAAGAAGTAGCTAACTTTGAAATTGATTTTTGTTAATATTGACTCGGATTGACGAGGCACAATCAGTTCGGCTAGCGATCTAACATATCATTCCATATTATTCCAATTTAACCCTCAGATTCATATGATATCATATTTGACCTTCTGTTAACCGCTCATGACAATCAAATATCTAATTATTGATTACAAACGGAAATATATGATCTCAAAGGCACTTCCACGTTCAGAACATTTCAAATCAAAACCAACACAAGGAAGTGACTTGTATTATATTAAGGCTCAAGTTAGACTAATGATCACCGATTCAATAACCTCAAACAATCCAACTCCTGTTATAAACCAAAGCTAATCTATACTAGATAATTGCTCATCAATTAACATCTAACTATGGACATGCGATAATCCATACATACAGGAACTTGAACATCCAATGTCAACTAAATTAACTCTACTCAAACACACACTGAAGTTCAACATAATCCTAAATAATTCGAACTAGCACAAAAAATCCATTAACAGTCCATTGACAGTCCTGATTGTTCAAGTCTAATAAGGATATTAATACATTCATGAACACTACACGAAATATAAACTGTCTAACAGCAAGCTCATAACAAAATCGTGCAGCAGGTTTTATTTCATCTTCAATTGGGTGTTCATATGGCTTCAGAGTCAAATATGTACCTGGAAGTTGTAAATAAGAAGGAAAAGGAGAGATCAGCAGCAGTAGATGACAAGCAACAGTATTAAACACAGCAGCAGGGACAGTTGCAGGTTCAACACAACTTCACAAAGCTCAGGAATGAGTTACAGAGAATCAACAGCAGCTAATCGATCAAAAACAAACTTGTTTGACCTAAAGTTCACTCAAAATTGAACTAGGAAGTTACAGAACACCTTCGGCACTCAAAAACACCCAGCAACAACTCGAATAAATCCCAAACACCATTAGATGCTTTAAACCTTCGAGTACAGAACAAAAACAGAGAAATCCGAGCTAATTCTGATCCTAAATGAGCTAACCGGTTGAATTAAGAGCTGAAATTTGAGAAATGATCTAAGGAAGATCAATGTAACAGTTTTTTTGTATTTTTCTGTGGCTTTTGTGTATTTTTTTTTTGTTTTGGAGATTTTCTAAGATGAGAAAGAGAATTTCAGATCTAGTGTTTGAATCTGAAATTCAAATTTAGCTTCTAGAAACTAAGACTATTTTGGGTGGGAATTTTTGGGGTTCCAACTTCTAGAAACTTTGAGTGGTTTTTCAGATGTCCAAACTTGTTTCACAAGGCAATAGGCATGCCTTTTTATAGGCAAAGCCTAGGGCTGCCTTCAGATTGCTATTTACACCTTTAGTCCTTTTATTTTTCAGTTTTACTCACTTAGTCCCTTATTTGCAGACTTGTTACTCAAGTTAAAACCACTAACTTCCTAAAAATCTGTTTTGAACCCTATCTGGAATCTTCTAGGGAGTTCCCTTCCCTGCTATTACAATGTCCTTTAAGTAAAATACCTACAGTACCCTGAATCGTTCCCTAAAATTACCAACTTATGTTAATTATCCTAAACTCTCTAATTAATCATGGTCAAACTAGTAATTCTAAAAACTAATCACCTAAACAAATTCCAACCCAAATCTTAACACTAACTAACTACTGATTTTCGGATTTAACAACTACTATCATCTATTAGCAACAAACTAAGAAATTGACAACAACAAAATTAGTATGAACAGAAGAATTAAATCACTGGCAGACACAAGAAAATCCAAACAAGCAGAAGTATTAATTAAACTAAACTAATCAAAATTACAGACCTAGAACACTAATTATGGATTAACAAAGGAAAATATGCTCAAACTAATTTATTATCAGAGAAATCAAACATAACAAAGTTAAAAGAGCAAGCTCATGCTACTGATTAAACGAACAAATCAACACATAGAAGAACAAATTCCATTACTAATTCAAAAATGAAAACAAAACCCAAGTTGATTACTCGTGAAGGAGAGACAGCCAAAACAAAGAAAAACTTACTTGTGAAGCTCTAGGGTTCTAGCACTTCTGTGATTTGAAATTCGAAGGCCTTGGGTGAGACTTGAAGGCCACTGTGACGGATTAGGAACGGGGGAAGGGAGGAGAGCAAGTGGTGTGAATTTAGCGAGGTTTGGGGAATTTAGGGTTTTGCCGCCTCTATTCAATTCAAGATTCGAGCGGCTTGGTGGGGGTTCAAGGGGAAAGGTTTAGGGATTTAGAAAGAGGAGGGTGAGGGGATGTCGTGGTATAAATTTGGACGGGTTTGGGTGGTGGCACCGCCGTGGGCGGTGACTAGTATTTCGAAGATTCGAGAAGCTGGGAAGGGAGTTGAGGGAAAATATGGTGGGATTCGAGATGAGGGAGAAGAGGAGGTTCAGGGGTGTATTTTTGGGGTTCATTGGAGCATCACCGCCGGCAGAGGCGATTTCCGGCCGACGGCGTGCGGTGGTAGGCGACGGAGGGTTCTCTGGTTCGAGTGAGAGTGAGAGAGAAGGCTTGGGGGGGTAGGGTCCTATCCAACCATTTTATATCGACAACCTTGTTAGTCTCATCCGTTGGATGATGAAAGATGAACGGCCAGGATTGGTTTATGCTTTGAAGAACTCAAAACGACGTAGTACCCCTATTACACTACGTCGTTTCATGTGTCTTGGAGACCAGGGACTTGGACCGGGTGGGGAGATCGATTTGGGCCTGGGTCAGGGACAATATAGGGGAAATCCGTTTGGGCTAGGCATTTAAAAACAAAGATTGGCCCAATTCATTTTATTACCCTTTCCTTTTATTTCTTCCTTTTAATTAATTTTCTTTTGATTTAAAACTAAAATTAATTCCTAAAATTCAACTAATCCTAAAACTAATTAAACACACATGATGATTATCACAAAACAACACTCGAATTCAAGATCAAAATTAAAGATGCAACTTAAACAAATATTTTTTGATTTTCCATTTTATGAAACAATTAATTTCTTAATTAATCCTAAAATGTAAAATTAAAACCCTAAGTGCAGAGGCCAAATATTTTTGTATTTTTATGAATTAAAATGTGCAAACAAAACGCCAACAATTAACCTAAAATGCCACAAAATTCACGCAATTGCAAATAATGAAAGGAAGTTATTTTGTTTGAAATTATGGGAGTAATTCATGTAGGGCAAAAATCACGTGCTCACACTAGGATCTATATCTCGGTCATTCTGGGCTCGCTCATAGGCGCTCGTCCACATTAGGCTCGGTATATAACTTACCATCTAATCAGAGGTTGCCCAATAGGGGTTTGCCTATCGATTATAGCTCGATGGTGGTGAAAATACTGTAATACTATATATATATATATATATATATATATATATATATATATAGACTATCTGCTTTCTTGGCTGAAAGAAGACAAAACTAAACTGAATATGAAGTCCCGATAAGGGAGAATGCTGTAAATTATGAGACTAGGACAATGTAAATAAATTCAGGAATATGAACTTCTCTTTATGTCTCGTTATCAAACACATGTAGTTACTGGATCATGCCAAAATAAAGGAAAGGTTTAGCCCTAACATACCTTATCACAATTTTTCCAATCACCAAGTTGAACTCGCATCTTCGCACCTTAATCTACAACAACGATAATAATACTATCATTAAGTTACAAAAGGTACAACTATCGCACAACGAACGACAAGCTTATTTTGTATAAAAACGGGCAGCATCTCCCCTACAATCCTTAGAACGACGAGCTTATTTTGTATAAAAACGGGCAGCATCTCCCCTACATTCCTTACTTCCTCCAAATTCAATATAACACCAACAACACAAGAACATAACAATATCAACATACATAAATTATTTTCCAACCTTATATACACCACATTACTACAAAACAGCCCAACATATCCCAATCTCTTCATACACAAAACGACCACCGTAGTAGTGTCAAACAACCCAAGTATATTACGATGAACGACCAACCCTCCACTCTGCATTTATGTGGTATTTCTCCACACCCTTCCTCCTCCAAATCTCCAAAAAATAGCAATAAATACGCAATTCAAAAGCAATACAAAACAGTCCACAAAACAGTCCGCTACAAGTGAATAACTCGAACTCACGGCTTCCGATCACCGTCCCGTGAGTTCTTACAATTATAGAACAAATTTTCATACATCTCCAGCAGAAAAAATGGATGAAAGAGAGCATTAAACATACCTTATTTGTTGAATAACTCATCTCATATCTTGGTTCTTCAAACTCTAAGTTTTACCTCCAGCTAGAACTTGAAAAGGAGAGAAAATTAATTAGTGTTTGTGGATAATTTTTGGGAGGATTTTTGTAGGGGTTTAGGTTTGTGTTGAGTTGAAGTTTTGAAGATTGACAAATGAACTCAATAATGGACCTGGTCCATCTGGTGAAACACAGTGTTTATCAACCATTGCATATGAGATGCACGTGAGGAAGATATATCATAGAGATCAAGCAACAATATCTTCTGAACTAAATCGAAAAGATTGCAGTTGGGATAAGGAGAACAGTCTCCTTATGAGGAGAGAACACAATCCTAATCTAGGATAAGGGTTGGAGTTTGTATTGGTCAAGGACTCAAAATCGTCTAAGGATAAGCAATAGAGTCTCAATCAAACTCTAATTACTAACTCAATAAATAACTGAGTTTGTTCTCTTTTACAGGGATTGCACATACACAGAAGTAAAACATAATTGAGAGCAAAAGAGCAAGTCTGTTTTGAAAGCAATATATGTGAGATATAAGTGTGCACTCCTGAAGCTACTTGAACGAGAGAGAAGAACCAGTTCCGTTGTGTTTATTCTTATTCTAGTTCAATTGTAGTAGGAATTTTTGTTTGTACCTTTCAGCTTATTTAGAAGCAATTGTATTAGGTACTTTGAGTATTCAAGTTAGAGTTAACTTCAAAGTGTCGCAACAGTTGAGATCGTGTGCCACACTGGGATTAGAGTTAATCCTTAGGTTTACAAAGAGTTTTTGTAAATGCTGTTTTGGCTCAGTGATTTTAGTGGAAGTTTGGGAAAATCCTACTGAGTAGTAGGTCGTGGTTTTTTCACCTTTTGAGCCAGGTGTTTTCCACGTAAAAATCTCTGTGTTCTTTAGTTTATGCATTTATTATTCCGCAAACTGCAATAGTTAGAACACCTAGAAGAACCAGGTTCTTCTAGAGCGAAAATTGGGTACCACACAAATCTCCCCCCCCCCCCCTCTTGTGTGGTACTGACGTTTAGAACATCAATTGGTATCAGAGCAGGTTATCCTTGAAGAGGTTAACACCTTAGGAAAGATCAACATGAGTGCACCACCTGGAAACTGGGAAGGGCAATCCACTGCTAGGCCTCCACTTTTCAATGGTCTCTACTACTCCTGGTGGAAGAATAGAATGAGAGACCACATCATGGGAGAAGACTATGAGCTCTGGCACATCATCACTGATGGTCCTCTAGCTACAACAAAGAAAACTGCTGAAGGATTGGATGTTCCAAAGACAAGAGCTGATTGCACTGCTGAAGACTTAAAGAAGTGGGAAAAGAATGCTAAGATCAAGAAGTGGCTAGTATGTGGACTTGGTCCAGATGAGTACAGTAGGATCCAAAGCTGTACCACTACCAAGAAAATTTGGGACACCTTACAAGTGGCTCATGAAGGAACACCTCAAGTGAAGAGGTCAAGAGGAACACTGCTATATTCTCAATATGAGAATTTTACTATGAAGGATGGAGAGACCATCCAAGAGATGTATACCAGGTTCACTACACTGACAAATGAACTTGAGTATCTTGGAAGGTTTATCCTGGAAGAAGACAAGGTTGAGAAGATCTTAACTAGAGTTCTGCCAATTTCCTGGGAAAGCAAAATCACAGCCATTCAGGAATCCAAGAATATTGCTACCCTAAAATTGGATGAATTGATTGGAAATCTGGCTGCCTATGAATTGAGAAGGCAGACTATGAAGATGGATGCTCCAAAGAAAGAAAGAAGTCTGGCTCTCAGAATCTCAGAAGGATCAGATCTTGAAGATGATGAGATGGCTATGATAACCAGGGATTTCAAAAAGTATCTTATGAGAGGAAAGGGTCCTTCAAGAGAAATAACCTCCAACAAATCTCGGGCTCCTGCGAAGCAGACTAATGATGGTTGCTATAAGTGTGGTAAGACAGACCACATGATCAAGAATTGCCCTCAATGGGAGATTGAGTGGAAGAAAGAAAGAGCTGAACGGAGAAACAGGAAGAAGGAACAGGTCCAACCAACAAGGAACAAAGGTTCAACTAAAGTTATGGTTGCTGCATAGGGAGAAACCTCAGATGAGGGCTCAGAAGATGAAGCTGAAGATGAGAAAGCTCTTATGGCCATCGGAGAATCAGAGGATGAACAGGAGGTAAGTATCCTACATCTTAAAGAAAAGATTAAATTTTTGTCTAAAGAAAGGTTGGCTAAGCTATTATTGGACTTCATTGATGAGTCTGAAATAATAAACAGTGAGAAGGATGTTATGTCTAGGGAATGTGTTATCCTAGAAGCAGAATGCAAAAGGATAGAGTCTAGGGCTTATGAGGGTGACAACACAAATGCTAAGTTGAAGAACCAGGTTCATGAACTTGAAAATAATGTCCTAGAACTCAGATCTGAAAATATTAAACTGAAATTAGGGACAGGAAAGAAAATGGTTGATCAATCATTTCTCACACTAGAAAAAAATCTAAGAAAAATGAAAGATGAACTATATAAGAAAGATGAATTGATTAAGGCCCTAAGGAAGATTTAGGAAAGGTAAAGCATGAACTAGACATAACATGCAAATGGAACAAGGCTTCTGATGCACTCTCCTGGCTACAAGAACATCACAGCAGCAACAAGAGAGGACTTGGGTTTGAGACACAAGCTCCAAAATGGGATCCCAAAAACAAGTACCTCACACTTCCTGAAAATAAGATCCGCACACACTGTGGTAAGACTGGCCATTACAAAAATGAATGCAATGCAAAAGAAAAGGCCAGTCAAACGAACAAATCCTTTGTTCAAGAAAAACACAAATTGCCTGGTTGGGCAAAGAAAAATTTAATTCATCCTTTTGCCCATAGAAAAGGACCCAAACTAGTTTGGGTTCCTAAGACTAACCCATGATTTCATTTTGCAGGTCCAAGTGAAGGGGAGTAGCCAAATATGGTACATGGATAGTGGCTGCTCAAAATATATGACTGGGAACAAGGACCAGTTCCTTTCACTTGAGAACCTAAAAGGAGGTAATGTCTCCTTTGGAAATAGAAAGAAAGGTGAGATCATTGGGGTTGGAAAGGTAGGAAAGACAGACTCTCATTCCATCGAGAATGTCTATTTGATAGATGGCTTAAAATATAGCCTGATAAGTGTGTCACAACTGTGACAGAGGTAATCTTGTAGCTTTCACCTCTACCAAATGCTTTGTGATTAACCTTACTACTGACAAGATTGTTTTGCAGGAAAAGAGACTTAACAATATTTACATTGTAGATTTGTCAACTCTCTCTGAAAATGAACTCACTTGCCTAAGTGTGTTAATTAATGATCCCCTCCTTTGGCACAAAAGACTTGGTCATGCCAGTCTAAATCAATTGAACAAATTAGTCTCCAAAGACTTGGTGATAGGGTTACCTAATATCAAGTTTAAGGAAGACAAAGTTTGTGAGGCATGTGCAAGGGGGAAGCAGGTAAGGTCATCTTTCAAATCCAAGAAAATGGTAAGTTCATCCAAGACGTTGGAACTGGTTCGTATGGATCTCTGCGGTCCAATGAGAACCATGAGCAGAGGTGGAAAGAGATATGTAATGGTGCTTGTTGATGATTACTCTAGATTTACCTGGGTGCTGTTTCTAACCTCTAAAGATGAAGCATTTGAAATGTTCACTGCTTTTGTTAGAAAAACTCAGAAACAGTTAGGAAATCAACTTGCATCCATTAGGTCTGATCATGGAACTGAATTTGAAAATGCAAAGTTTGGTGAATTTTGTGATGAAAATGGAATAGATCATAATTTCTCTACTCCTAGGACTCCTCAGCAAAATGGGATAGTTGAAAGGAAGAACAGGACCCTTGAGGATATGGCAAGGACCATGCTTCTTTCCAGTAAACTACCTCACAGCTTCTGGGCAGAGGCTATAAACACTTCATGCTACATAATCAATAGATGCATGACTAGACCTCTTATAGAGAAAACTCCCTATGAGTTACTTAAAGGGAGAAAACCAAACATATCCCATCTTAGGGATTTTGGTTACAAGTGCTATGTGCACAATAATGGCAAAGACTCCCTAGGTAAGTTTGATCCCAGAAGTGATGAGGGAGTATTCTTGGGATATTCTTCACATAGCAAAGCATATAAAGTGTTTAATAAAAGAACTCTGTGTGTAGAAGAAAGTGTACATGTTGTATTTGATGAATCTAACATTCTTTTTGAGAGACAGGAACATGAAGATGAAGCCATTGGACTGGTGAAACAATTGACTGAAGCCACAGCTCAAGTCAAAGTGGCATCAAAGGAAGGAACAGGTGATGGAACAGGTCCTTCAAATCAGGGCAACCTGACAGGGGGAACTGATTTGAGAGAAATTGATCAAAACTCTCTGAAGGAACCTGTACTTTAACCTGTTCCTCAGCAACAGAACAATAAAGAAGCATCTAGCAGGAACCAGCTGGCAGGAAAATCTTACAAGTACCTGAGCTCTCATCCCATTGAGAACATCATCAATGATCCAACATCTGGAGTCAAAACTAGATCTCAACTGAATAATCTGTGTGCATTTGATACTTTTCTGTCCATCATTGAACCCAAAAATGTTGTTGAAGCTTTGCAGGATGCAGATTAGGTCAATGCTATGCAGTATGAACTCAATCAATTTGAGAGAAGTCAAGTCTGGCATTTGGTTCCAAGACCCAAGGACAGATCAGTCATTGGCACAAAATGGGTCTTCAGGAACAAACTAGATGAAGATGGAACGGTTACAAGAAACAAGGCAAGGCTGGTGGTTCAAGGCTACAGTCAAGAGGAAGGTATTGACTATGATGAGACCTTTGCTCCAGTTGCTAGACTTGAATCAATTAGACTCCTCATAGCCTTTGCAGCACATATGGAATTCACTCTTCATCAGATGGATGTCAAAAGTGCCTTCCTAAATGGCTACCTCAAGGAAGAAGTGTTTGTGAAACAACCTCCGGGATTTGAAAGCAAGGAGTGTCCTGAATATGTGTACAAGCTAGATAAGGCTCTATACGGTCTCAAGCAGGCCCCAAGAGCTTGGTATGAAAGATTGTCAAAATTTCTACTGAAGCATGGGTACAAAAGAGGTAAAATTGACAGCACTTTGTTCCTAAGGGAAAAAGGTAAAGATCTTCTTGTTGTACAAATATATGTTGATGACATAATATTTGAGGCCACTATAGAAAGGTTGAGACTTTGCAAAACTAATGGGAAGTGAGTTTGAAATGAGTATGATGGGTGAACTCAACTTCTTCTTAGGCTTGCAGATCAAACAAAGTTCAAATGGAACTATGATCCATCAGCAGAAGTACACAAAAGAACTAATCAAAAAGTTTAAAATGGAAGAATCCAAAGAAATAGATACACCTATTGCTACTGCCACTAAGTTAGATATTGATGAACCTGGTTCATCAGTTGATCAGAAGCAGTATAGGGGTTGATTGGTTCACTTTTGTATCTTACTGCCAGCAGAACTGACATTGTTTTCATTGTAGGGTTTTGTGCTTGTTTCCAAGCAAATCCAAAGGAGTCACACTTGACAGCTGTCAAAAGGATATTGAGATATTTGAAAGGCATCACGGATTTGTGTCTTTGTTATCCCAAAGGTAGTAATTTTGACTTAATTGGATACGCTGATGCTGATTATGCAGGTTTTCTAGTGGATAGGAAGAGCACCTCAAGTATGGCACACTTCCTGGGTTCTTGTCTTGTATCATGGGCTACCAAAAAGCAGAATTCAATAGCTTTCTCTACTGCTGAAGCTGAATATGTTGCTGCTGCTTCATATTGTGCTCAATTGTTGTGGATTAAGCAACAAACTGGTAGATTTTGGAATTGAAGTGGGGTGCATACCAATATTCTGTGATAACACTAGTGCTATAAGTATGACAAAGAATCATGTTCATCATAAAAGGACTAAGCACATAGATGTTAGGCACCACTTCTTAAGAAATAACTATGAGAAAGGGTTAATCTCCATAGAATTTTGTGCTACTGATAAGCAAATAGCTGACATCTTCACTAAGGCATTAAGTAGAGAAAACTTTGAAAGGAACAGGTTGGAATTAGGGATGATTAAGATCACCTAAAAGGTCCAGTTCAGAATGCACAATGAAAAAAAAATATATGAAAAAAAAAAAAATTCGTTAGGAGTTCTTAATTCATGTAAATATCTAAACTAATTCTTACTCAGTCTCATACTTTAACTAGTATACTCATGTGACATGTGTTTATATGACTCACTGATCTCTTACAAAGTTTTCTATTCTGACATTTGAGGCATAATCAAGAGAATTTCTACTTGAAGAACCTGGTTCATCAATATATGCTCATGAGAAAGTTAGGTATGTTTCTATACTTTGCACAATTAGAAAGATGAAATTATCAATCATGAGCAGAAGTCCTTGTTACACCAAATGTCCAGAAAATTTTATCCGTTGAGCAATTGAACCAGTTTCATTAAACTAGGAGTCTAACTACAACAGGTCTCTTCCCTAAAATCTAGCAATTTTCATTAATCACTTAGGAGACCAGAACTCTAACTTGATTAGACTCCTACTTGACCTCTGAAAAGCCTGCCATTACTGCCCTAATCATGACCTCTCTTTAAAAACCCACCAAATCACTCATAATCGTCACTTTAATACTAAAATTTCTGATCATCTGCCTTCTTCTCTAAAAATCCCCAAAATCCCCAAAAATTCTCTGCCATGACTAATTCCCAAGACAACCCCGGAACTCCCCCACCAGTCTCCCCCAACACCTCATCTTCAACTCCTCCTAGTGAACCCCCAAAACCCAGATTTCGTCGCCAGAAAATGTTAGCTAGAAAAACAGTTGCATCTGGTTCTTTGAAGAAAGTCTTGAACGAAAAACTACAGGCTAGTCAAAGGAAGGAAGTTACAACCAAAGAAAGCGATTCAAGCTCTGAATCTGAGAAATTTATCTCTGCTAGTGAAGGAGAAGAACCCGGGTCTTCTGACACTGACAAGAGTCAAGAAACCCCAGGAGAGGTAAACACTTGCTTATTGTTTTCTGATGTATTAAGGGAGGATAATAGGTTTGTTCTGGTAGGGACTGCTAAAAATGTTGAAGGGGCTGAATCTAGTAAAATAAGAAAGAGAAAGAAAGGGAAAGTTTTAGCTATATGTGGTAGTAGAGAAGAGGGAGGCATGAAGTCAGGGGGAAATGGGTCAGGTGAAGCTGCTGAGGGTCTGATAAGTTTGAGTGAACAACCAGATGAACCTGGTTCATCTGTGGAGGAGACTTTGGCAGATATGCTAAAGAAAGTTGAAGCCAGTTATGATCCAAAGAAACGCAAGGCCTCCTCATGAAGGACCCCTGTTGCGTCCAAACCAACTAAGAAGAGCAAAGTTTCATCACCTAAGTCTGATGCACCTAGGGGTAGAGCCACAAGAAGTAGGGTGAGGCAAAGTGAAGCAGAACTGCAAAAGGCACTAGAGGAGAGTAAGAAAAAGAAGAAAGAAAAGGGAAAAGCAAAAATGGTTGAAAGTTCTGAGGATGCTGTAGAAGAGGAAGAGGAAGAGATGGAACTGGTCCATCAAGAGAGAAGTACGACTGTAGAAGTTCCCACTGCCAAATCAAAGAGAACCAGGTCTTCTACAAAGAAGCCCTCCAAGTCTGTACCTGCTGAATCCTCTCTAGCTAAAAGAACTAGGTCAGCTGCAAAGGGAAAACAAGTGCAAGTTGAGGAAGAAGAGGATAGAAGAGTGGAGTGAAGAAGAGGAGAAGAAGAGTCAGAACAGGAAACAGATAGGTTTGTCAATTTTAGCAAACAAAAATTCTGAAAGGTAGATTGCTCAAAGACCTGGAGGAGCCAGGCATGGTAAGATTGTTGACTTCACTGGAGGCACAAGGATGGAAGGACATGGTCCTTCAGATGGATGGAAGATTGGCCAGAAAAGAACTTGTTGAATTCATGGCTAATGGGACTGTGCAGAATGGGCTGGTAACCAGTATAGTGTAGTGGGTGAAGGTGAAATTTGATGCACCTAAGTTGGGTAGAATCCTGAACATTCCAAGTGAGGGCTATGATGATTACACAAGGCAAAAGTGGCCTTGCCTGGATGGTCTGCCTACTGAACTTCAAATCACTAGGAACTTTTGTGACACTACAGATGCTGAGGAGGTACCTGAAGCAAGGGCTGTTCAAAAGAGTGAGATGAGGCCAGAGCATACATGGATCTGGTCCTCATGCAGTGCTTGGTGGAAGGAAAGCAGATCAACTGGCCTGCTTTCATTGTTAAGCTTCTAGACAGGGTTCTCAATGGTTCAAAGGCTCATGCCATCCCTTATGGATTTATTCTGACAGCTGTGATGGACAAGCTGAACGTTCCCTTGAAGAAATGGGAGATGGCTTCCAGCAAAGAGCATTTTGGCATCAAGACTCTTCAGGCCTGTGATTATATCCTCAGTGTAGGCCCTGTTGAACCTGGTTCATCAGTGAAGACTCCAGTAAATAGCAAGGTCAGAGCTTTGGTTCAGGAGGCAGGGACAAAGGATGCTGAGACTGCAAGGCTTCAAGCTCGAGTTGTTGAACTGGAAGAAGAGAGGAATGGGTTAAGAGATGAACTTGCAAAGGAAAAAGAAAAGAATGAAGGAATGCTCCAAACCATGCTTAATCTGCTACAAACCCAATCCTCTAGCTCCTTAAAGCCTTAGGTTTCCTTGTCTTGTTCCAAATCTGTCTAGAAAACCCCCTAGTGACCCAGATTCGGGACTTTCTTTTGTTTTTGCTCATGGTTGGTAGTTTTTGTTCTTTCTTTTTGTGGACTGTTATGTAGAAGCACTGCTTATCAATGACAATGTGCATTTCTCTTGCTTTATGTTAATTCTGATCTTTATAGTTATTTTTTGTCGAGATGATTTTTGATTAACTAAAGCATGCTTTCACTTGCAGTTGCCCCAGTGGCCATGAGTACTAATTAATATTCTGGGATTCATATTATTTATGCAACTTTTCGATGATGCCAAAAGGGGGAAGATATTGTGCTTAAACTCTATTATCTGAACAGTGATGTTTATCACCTAATTAAATCTGGCCCTTAATGATAAGTTAAAATTTTAAGTGTTGATATTTCAGCTGAGTTCCGCAGGTTCTCTGATCAGTAAAAGCACAGAGTTTGTCATCATCAAAAAGGGGGAATTTGTTGGCCCAAGTTCAGTTGAAGTTTTGAATATTGACAAATGAACTCAGTAATGGACCTGGTCCATCTGGTGAAACACAGTGTTTATCAACCATTGCATATGAGATGCACGTGAGGAAGATATATCATAGAGATCAAGCAACAATATCTTCTGAACTAAATCGAAAAGATTGTAGTTGGGATAAGGAGAACAGTCTCCTTATGAGGAGAGAACACAATCCTAATCTAGGATAAGGGTTGGAGTTTGTATTGGTCAAGGACTCAAAATCGTCTAAGAATAAGCAATAGAGTCTCAATCAAACTCTGTTTACTAACTCAATAAATAACTGAGTTTGTTCTCTTTTACATGGATTGCACATACGCAGAAGTAAAACATAATTGAGAGCAAAAGAGCAAGTCTGTTTTGAAAGCAATATATGTGAGATATAAGTGTGCACTCCTGAAGCTACTTGAACGAGAGAGAAGAACCAGTTCCATTGTGTTTATTCTTATTCTAGTTCAATTGTAGTAGGAATTTCTGTTTGTACCTTTCAGCTTATTTAGAAGCAATTGTATTAGGTACTTTGAGTATTCAAGTTAGAGTTAACTTGAAAGTGTCGCAACAGTTGAGGCTGTGTGCCACACTGGGATTAGAGTTAATCCTTAGGTTTACAAAGAGTTTTCGTAAATACTGTTTTGGCTCAGTGATTTTAGTGGAAGCTTGGGAAAATCCTACTGAGTAGTAGGTCGTGGTTTTTTCACCTTTTGAGCCAGATGTTTTCCACGTAAAAATCTCTGTGTTCTTTAGTTTATGCATTTATTATTCCGCAAACTGCAATAGTTAGAACACCTAGAAGAACCAGGTTCTTCTAGAGCGAAAATTGGGTACCACACAAATCACCCCCCCCCCCCTTCATGTGTGGTATTGACGTTTAGAACATCAGTTTGGTTATTGTATTATATAATTGAGTGTTATATTAAAAAATATAAGCTCTTAAATGGGCTCTTTGGCCAACCCGAAATAGCCCCTTTTTTAGACTCTCATTTAAGCAAGTAGGTAACACACCTACTTGTCATCACCTAGTAGTCTGCGCAGTCTCGCGGAAACGCACATATCTCTCTACTTCGATATCGTATTCACAAACGGTTTAATGCGTTAGAAAATAGACTCATAGATCTTCAATTTGGTAGGTATATCATCCCTTAATTCCAAGTATTTGGGTGATAATCGCATCTACATTTGACCTAATTTTTAGCACATTTATGAATGTAACTTGTGATGATCTTTGCCAACTTTTGTTCCACAACTTGCTTGACTTAAAAACATAATACAAGACTATCATACGACTAAAATAACTCATAAAATAACCTTCTTATCTTGTTAAGCACCCTACTTGTCGACATTCGACGAAACTTATTTTCTTCAATTTATTTAGCTTCTTAGCTTTTCAACCCTCTTGGTACATGTTATCCATGATCTTAAAAAATTTTAATCTCCAAGGTAACATGATTAACTTACTTTATGTACCCTCAAAGATGATCTCATTTCTGAGCTTACATCAATTGATTTACGAATACTCTTTTGTACCAAGATATGGGGTGTAACATTTTTGTATAGTGACGGTCTATTTTGTATATTTTTTGTATAGTGACAGTCTATTTTGTATATTTTTTGTATAGTGACAATCTATTTTGTATAGTGACAGTATATTATACACAAAATTGTATAGTGACAGTCTATTTAGTATATATTTTGTAAAGTGACAGTCTGTTTAGCATATATTTTGTATAGTGACAGTCTATTTGAGTTATTTTTGGTGAGCCAAAAAAAAAAGATGGAATTATAAAAGAAAAGTTAATATGATCGATAATGGCTAAGGCCGCCAATGAGGAAGAGTTATAGGTCCTTTGATTTTTTTATGTTAGGTGCATCAAAATAGTAATTTCTCATTGCAAATTTATCTTTACTATTTTTTGAAATGCTTTCATTTGTTTTTACCTAAAATCAACTAATTGTATTTCTAAAAATTAGATTGTTACTGCTGGTTAGAAGGAAATGACTAGTGAAAGAGGGACAAAGGGGCGCTTAAAACTATTTGTTGGTTAGCCTATGTTATTTGTTTTTTGCTACAAAATTGTGATGTAAAACCGGAAAAGGTCCGATAATATCCTTAAACTATTGGATATAGCTCAATTTTGTCCTCCGTTAGTAAACTGGGCCATTAATATCCCTCACGTTAGCAAACTGGACCAATAATGCTTTCATTTTAACGGCAGTCCACATAAGCCTTCTGCGTTCAATCTTCGTACCTTCAGAGGACACATCAAAACATTTAGTTATGATATTAAAAAACTTCTCAGCTTTTCCTTCTTTCAAACATAATTGTCGAAGGATGTCATGAATTCTGCAATTTTTTAATTTACCACTGGCTCGTCGTCTACTAGCCAAAATCAAACTTCTGCTAACGAGATCCTCTAAAGACTCTTCCGCTACCTCTTCCGACATTTTATCACTCTTTGTGTTTCGAAAACGCTCAGCAACCCATTTAACAATTGGAAAAGGACCAATAATGTTTGATTGATAATTGGGTATTTGTTTTATGGGTTAATGGGTTATTGGAGCAGGCTTAAGAGAGATCCGCTTATGTGGATGTCATGTCAGCTAATTAATGCCTTGGAGAAGGCTTATGTGGATTGCCGTTAAAATGAAGGCATTATTGGTCCAGTTTGCTAACGTGAGGGATGTTAATGGCCCAGTTTGCTAACGAAGGATAAAATTGAGCTATATCCAATAGTTTAAGGATATTATTGGACCTTTTCCGGATGTAAAACTATGGGCTATGTTTTGGCCGAGTGGCCACTTATGTCAGAAGCTCTAAATTTTAAGTAGCAGTACCTAATAGGAATAACACATATAATGAAAGTCGAGACTTCTTTCAAACCCTTTCATTACTGACAGGATATGATGGCAAATTACAAACATTTAAATAACTACACAAGTAGTCAAGTACTAAGAAAACAACACAACTAGTAAGTAATCTATTAACCCACCTGGATGAAATATAATCATCTCTAAGAAGGGCTTTTGCAAACTGTTTAGAGAATGTTCAAACAAAATCGTTTAGGACAGTTTTTCTCTGTCACACATGCTACTTCATTAAAAACAGAAGTTATAGCTTCAAATTGAAATATAGCATGTTTTTCATTAGTTTCCAATTCGCCTTCCTCTGTTGCTACCTGTCCAATCACCCCTTCTAGCAGCCTTTGCTCTCTTCCACCTCTGAATATTTCTCATTCTTGAGAATATTTTCCGAATCTGGTACAGCTTATGAGATTGTTGAGCAATCAAATTTGCAGTTGAAGGGTTTTGGCTTAAGACTATCTCATATCCATCACGAAACGAGTCCATTCCTTCACTTAAAAGTTGCCAGAAGAACCCCCCAGCTGCTGCTCCCCCACGCTTGGCTGATGAATATATCTTGTAATACACTGTGTTGTAAAGAAGGTCCCTCTTGTAGGAGCTGAAACCTGAATCTTTCCAAGATTTCCCGAATTCTGTGATCAGTAATGGCTTTCGGAGAATATATTGAGCATCTTGAATGTGGGAGTTTAGCCAATTGTTGAGAAACGATAGCTGGGCTTGATCATTTGAGTTTGTTATCCTGTCATAATATAACTTTACAATTATGGAACTCTTAAATTACGTAACAAACTTCATCTACAAGTATAGATGAGACATTTTGTAACACGTCTCTCATGTGCAGACCTGATTCTTTTTCCTTGGTCAAGCACGTGAAGTATTTTTGTTTTTAGGTGACGGTGAAACTTGAACTCAAGATTGCTGATTCGATATCATACTGAATTTGGTGTCACCTTTTTTAAAAGTTTAAACTTTTAGATGAGTCGATCACAGAAAACACTTCCATTTTTCAAGATAACTAAAAAAGGTGATGTAGTCTCTGTAAGGATATTATTCTAATGTGCAATGTGGTTCTGAAAAGTTTACCATTGATCGGGATAGGCATGAGCAGTAGCAAAATCAATGCCAGGTATACGGTTGTTGGCGATGAAGTCAGTTCCTATGTCAAAATTAGGATTCAGACTCCTCCTCTGAGGAGTTGATTGCCCATAGAATCCTTCTAAGCCAACTTCTAACAAATGGTTTCTGTCAATAGACTTAACATAAGAAGCCATCTCCGTTGCCCAGCCCTGCACACAAAGAAATTAAACTCAGCATAAATCCTTTTCATATTGTTTCCCTCTAGAAAACATTAATTCTTGCATTAGGATGTACTGACATCATAAGTAATAAATGAGGTGCACTTGAAAACGGCAGGGAAAGTAGATGACGTTAATTCCTAGTCAATTATGTGAACTAACCTAGGAGCTACCCTGCATGATAATTAATGGAGAACTTTCTCGGTACTCTAATAATTAACCATGCCACACCCTTATTAAATTCAAGGGGATGTATTTGCAGATGCTGAATCTAATGCTTTTGGGTTATTGAATCTATTGTTTTAGGCTTGAATTTAAAATATACACATATAATATAGTAACACTAACTATAAATAATGTATTTGAGAGCGGTTATACAGTGTCATTTTCCCTTATGTATTCGTATTAGGCATCATAACAATTTTCTTATTAAATACCCGGGCTTTTGGTGTTCATATAAGGGTCTGTGGTGTTTATGATATGCACCAACATCCGTACTATTCATTACTAAGAAGGCCCTCAAATGCCGAACACTTGAAGGATTGAAATTCAAAGTTAAAAATTGAAATTTATATCACATATCCCATATTTTAGTCGGACAAACCAAACACTAGATTATAGTTTATGTATTATATATAAAATCTCACTGTATAATTCATGATTTTTTAAAACTTATCCTATATCACAATTTATCACCATATTTCAAGGCTTAATTGTTTGCATTTGACTTGTGTAAAAACAACCAAAGCAGAAAAGGAATCCCGACCCCAATTTTATTTAAAATTCAGAAGAAAAAAAAAAAGAGGAACGAACAGATAGTAGAAAAGATTGCAAGGAAGTTGGAGAAAGTGAACATCACTCAGCTTATCTTCTTAAAAGTTGAGCCGTTGATTTAATCTCTTTGCTTTAAAAATTAGATAAATGCATAGATAATAGAGATGATGAAAACAAACTAAAGAGATCAAAGCACAAGAACCTGAATGGTTCTTCCCGAAGGATCTGATGTGCATCTAGGCTCATTCATAAGCTCCCACGCCATGATTGTAGGGTCATTCTTGTAAACAACTCCAGTGAAAGTGTTGTATCTGTTGAGAACAGTCTGCAATAGTTTTATTAAAAAAAAAAAAAACACACACACAAAAGTCATGCCTTTTTTCTAGACAAATTAAAATGACCAATTAGAAACAAGGAAAATGGTGAAATGTAATTTCTTTGGTTACCCTAATATGATTCTTGTAATAGCCCTTAACAACAGGGTTTCGAAAGAAATCATCATCCGAATTGAGATACTGCCCATGACTTGTAGCCCAGTTCACATATTGTTTCTTCCCCCCAAAGCTCTCATAATTATTTGCCAAGCTTAATACAACCTTAATTCCATACCTTCTTGCTTCAGATATCACAAAATCCAACCCCTTCAAATTACAATTAGTTACACAAAAGTTAAGACTTTGGAATTATACAAAAGAACAATAATTAGGCCATTATAATACTATAAGGATAAAACAAAATAAGTTGTACACCTTAAACATGTCTTCATTGTAAGAGCCAGGAGCATATTGTAGCGGCTTGTATCCACCATCACTAAAAGCCCAAGTTCTAGCCACACTAAGGCCATGGCTTGAAGCTTGTTTAAATGCAGCTGAAACTTTGGATCTTTGAGATGGGTCAGAAGCTACATACATTAACCAGTAGGCATTAAACCCATTGGCATAAAAAGGATCACCATTTAACATGAAATGAATCCCTCTAGTCCTGATAAAGCCATCCCCTGCTTCTACTTCAACAAAGAAGCAGATATTCTGCACCAAAAAAATTAGAAAAATTGCGGAAGCCAAATGCTTCTTCATCTCTTCTATGGGTTTGGAATGCCAATGAAGGCATGAAAAAGCATTTTATTAGCAGTGTGGGGTTCTGTAATAGTTGTGTCCCCACCACTATTATTAAGTATCAGAGGAAAGTAACAGTGACTGCCATTTAGGTTGTTTTGGGAGGTGGATAATAAGAAAACAAAAAAGGGAAGAATGGTTAGTATCTTTGGAGACAGGAACCATTCATTTTCAAACAAAAAGGTAAATTGTCTAGTATGCTCTACAAATCTATATTATATTAAAAGTGGGAAGCCCTTAACTCAAAAGTTAAATTATTTTTTTATCCTTTTAAAAATTTAATTATCCTACTTTAAAAAAAATATAATATTTAAATAAGAAGAAGGACAAATTATTCTGAAGGGTTGTGAATGTTAAACTTTCCATTAATAATGAAAAGTGTCGTTTAACCGTGCCCTTTCATGCACTCATTTACAGTGAACAAAACTGAAGCGCAACCCTCCTATGTATAAATATCCATCTAACATTTTCACTTCTCACAAGACTTGTATATAAACCCTTTTTGTTATTAAACTTCAATTTTTTCCGGTAAATGCTCGACACTAAGCTCCCGTTTGACCATAGATTTTGGCAGCTTTTTTTCAAATTTTTTTTGAAAACATTGTTTGTTCATAGATTAATGATCTATTTTTGAAAAATTTCTGAAATTATTTTTCAAGTTCCCAAAATCTAGTTTAGGGTAGTTTTTGGGTGAAACTTGTTTTCCCACTCACAAAACTTTAATTTTTTTTCAAATAAAATGCATGTCCAAACATAATTTCAACTTCCAAAAATTATTTTTCAAAACTACTTCAAAAATTATTTTTTCAAGTTTCAACTAAATCTATGTCTTGCTAGCTAAATTTCTACCACTTCTTTTTGTGATCTCACTAGGAGAGCTTCTGTTGACAACATTGACGCTAGGGAATTACCTGATGAATCTTGTTGCTGTTTGTGGCTGAAAATGATAGGGTATGAATTCTTTATTTTTTATATCCATAATTTTGTATTGTTTTGAATTATTGACTATTTGTCGTGTGTATTAAATCAAAGTAAATTACATTACTTGGTATTTTTTGAAGTACGACTTTGTATTTTTTTCTTCGCATATGCTTGTTTAATTTAGTATTCATAGATTACGACCATAATAAAATGTTTCTGGTTCAATTTCTTTCCTTTGTCGATTTTGGAGATTAAGAAAGAGAGATAAGTATGATCTCCTTATGTTTTTCCAATTATTTGTTCACGTGAAGGAAAAAAATATCACATTAAAAATGGAAACCCCACAATTTAAAAGTTAAATTATTAAAATCGTTGATATTCACATAAATATCTTACCTATAAAAAAACCCTTAAAAGTCCAAAATGATGAGTTGTACCGTTGGCATAATTTAGCACTAAATGGATGGTCATTGGCAAATATGTCACACGCGCGGTAACTTTGTCAAGGATGTCATGTTATTATAAAAGTCACACATGCCATTTCCTCAAAGGCGCCGAATTGGAAACGATTAGTTTTGGAAGAGGCATTTATGTTCCTATATTATTTTCTAGGCAAGGACAACTCTAATTTCATCCATGAAAAATACGAATTTTCAATTGCGCATAATTCTCCTTTAAACAACTGAAGTACAAATGTGAAGAGAAATACTATCTTTAGAATACTTAAAACTCCTCCAAGATTATACATAGGGACGTTGCGGTAATGTCTCTAACATGGTTTTCTTTTTCTTCTTTTCTTTCATTTTTCTTTTAATTTCTTCTCTTAGAACTATGGAAAGTAGAAAGCAAATCAAAGAAGGATGTGAAGTTCGGGTGGCTAAAGAGACATCATCAAAGTGTTGAATCAAAGAAAATGCACAACAGATAAGGCAACGAAGAAGTTTATTGTGTTAGAACGGAGGAACCATATAAAATAATGCAAGAAAATGCTTAAAACAATTCCTAATTGGCAATTGCCTTTATTAATTGCAAATAGTTTCATAGCTCTCTAACAAATTTGTCTTCATCTAATATTCGGAATCATAAGAAAGGAAATCTGTTATGCAAACTCTGTTAGCTTGAACTTCTTTATCTGTAGCTTTCTTCGATGTCCATAATTTCGTTCAATATGTGTGTCTAATATTTAACATGTATATACAGCCTTTAGAACTTTCCTCCACAATTTGCCAAGAACAAATGCACTGAAAATGTTAATCCTATTTTAGTGTTGCTGCAATTGTACTTTTAGTTTGTGCGCTAACTTCACTGCTCAGATCTCTAAGATTTTTTTTATACTTGCATTGCATATCAATATGACTAGCCCTCAATAAGAAATTTCTGACTGTGTTTTATTTGAAGAGAGTTACAATAGTGATCTCTTCATCTTTCATTATACTAGAAACTACTTCCCAATTTGAATGGGTAGTGTTTCTTCTCTTTTTTCGTTTTTTTATACGTAAATTTATTTTTTGATTTTCATTTTAAAATAATTTAAAAACTAAAACTTGAAACCCAATTTGAATGGGTAGTTATTTTTTATATATTTATTTTTTGTTGTTTTTTTATTATATTTAATTATAAGATATCTATATTTATTAAATCCAAATAAAGTAACCAATTAATATATATATATATGTTTGTTTTTTATTTTATTATTTTCGTTTTTTATATGTATTTTATATATAAATATATTTTTCATTTTTTTATTTTAAAATAATTTTAAAACTCCAATTGGAAACTACTCCCCAATTTGAATTGGTAATTCATTATTTTTTTTAATTTCATTTTTTATTTTAAAATAATTTAAAAACTCAAACTTGAAACTACTCCCACCCAATTTGGATGGGTAGTTATTTTTTATATATTTAATTTTCGTTTTTTATTATATTTAATTATAAGATATTTATTAATCAAAATAAAGTAACCAATTAATATATATGGTAGTTTTTTTATTGTATTTTATTATTTTCTTTTTTGATATATATTTAAATTCAAAAATAAGTAACCAATAACTAATTATAAACTAATAACTAATTAGTAACCAATTATGCCATGTGGCATTTTTTTACGCTGCCACTCGGCTTAAGGAGAGGGCTTTTTCCTCTCCTTTTAATAATATATAGATTCTTCATAAGTTTGGTAATATTTTTCGTTGCTAATTTATTTCTCCTAAAAATGGATTTACATAAATCAGTACTAATTAAATTAGTTTGGTGAAACATGATCTCTTAGTAAATTTGTCATCAAGTAGTTGCTGAAAATTTAAAACTAATAAAAATCTGCTATTGCAAAATCGAAACTTTTTTCATTCAATATGAATAATGAATTTAAAATGGTGGACTGAAGCTAATTAACGATTAACACGTCAAAGTATTAACAATTGATTAAACTTTAATTGTTTATCTCCGTAGATTCAAACGATATCCAATTACCCTCAACGAACAAGTCATCATACAACTCGCAAAAATTTATACTTTTTTCGTTCGTGTGTAATTATTTATTCAAAATTTCATTTTAATTATATTGATACTATTTTATGAAAATCATATACTAAATGACTCGATATACACGTGCAATGCACGTGCCGAGAAATATTATTTTATGTAATATATTTTGTAATAACGGATGCTTTGAGTTGGAAGTCCATGGGAAATATGGCTCTTCTTTCATTTGAGATATGTCCACTAGCCTTGGAGGTTCAGTCGTTGGCTAATCAGCATTTCATGTGGATGTTTCGGTATTGGATAGAGTGTTTGCTTGTGTTGGTTGCACAGTTGTTATTGCTTGAGCAGATCAACTCCTACCACCAATATGATAATCCACATTTACTTGCACTTATGGAGAAGGTTCAGAAGGAGAGGCTTCTACCATTGGTTATTGGTCAAGTAGATGCAGGTAGGGGTGTTCATGGTTCGGTTTGGATTGGTTTTCCCCTAAAAAGAAACCAAACCAAGTAAGTCGGTTTTTCAAATATTAGAACCAAACCAAACCAATTAAGTCAGTTTTTCTCGATTCGGTTTATGTCGGTTTTTCGGTTTTTTCGGTTATTTGTCGGTTTTTTTTTTAAATATAAGACATACACTACCAAAAACATATTCCGGTGGCCACATTTTCAATGTAACACTATCAAATCAATTGCCCTTTGAGAAATCTATTATTTACCAAGATATATTGATGATAATTGAATCAAATAGCGATGAATAATTTAAGGACTCAATTTAAAATATGTTATTTCTAACACGAAATGGATTCTTACACTAAACAAAAGAAAACCACCAATCAAACTAGAATGTAAAGGTAAAGAACCATATTAAAAGTTCAAACTATTAACATTTACCATAAATTTTTTGAAACTTTGTATAACAATATACATATATATAGTGTAATAATAAATTTGAAATAGCTACTCCTATAGTCGGTTTGGTTCGATTTTTTTCTGATTAAAACCAAAACCAAACTAAATTTGATCGGTTTTTAAAATTCAAAACCAAAACCAAACCAAACCAAAAAGTATCGATTTTTTTGGTCGGTTTGGTTCGGTCTTTCGGATTTTTATGAACACCCCTAGATGCAGGTTATATGTTCATTACAGAAGTCGTGGTCATGACTGAGCTAGCGAAATGGATGAAAGGGATATACACTATAATCATCGTCTATAAGGGAATAGTAGGTGAGATACGCTTCATTACGTTTATGTATCTCATACAAGCAAAATAAGTAAAAAAAATCACATGCATATATCTAATTAAACTTTGATTGTTCATCTTTATAGGTTCGAACAATATATTCAATCATCTTGACCTCGACAAACAAGCCACCAATACTCTCATCCATATTGATCATTTAGAGAAGCTTACATCTTATTCTTTTATGTATAATTATTTACTCAAAGTTTTATTTAAGAATATTAATATTATTTTATAAATGTACTACATGATTCAGCTTTCACGTGCAACGCACGTGCAGAAAAACTAGTATAAAAAAAGAGCGAATCTAACTTCAATTTTTTCCACAAATTTGGATAAAGCTTAATTGGACGTAACAAAGACTTCCCTGTCCATATCATTGGTTTTTAAGGCATATAACCCCGCCATGTGGCTTGCTACTAATTAAAGAACATCAAGGTAGGGAGGGATTCAAGTTCAACAACCCATGTGAGAGGACAGTAGCTCGTCCTTTCTTTGATTTTCTGTACCCGCTCTCTTTCGCTAATAATTAATGTCACCATTGTAAATAATGAAAGATGATCTTAATAACACCACTTTGTACATATATAATACTAATAATTTTAATTATTCAAAAATAAGACATTGACATTCAAAATTCACATAGAAATTGGATAGATTGACTCTCGCAATCCAGACTCTACCGTGTATGCAAGTATTGTACGAATGAATGAGTATAAATTCTTCCATTGGGTGTAGTTCCTTTATAATTTCCTTTTTAATGTGCCTTACACAACTTCAATACTACTAATTAATCTGGGTCCAATGCAAGTATCAAATATTTAGAGGACATCACCGAGGTGGTCAAGAAGTTTTATTGTGTGTCTCACACAACTTATATTAGTTGTGTGAGGTTCCTTTTTGTCTCACAAATTTTTTGGACCCCAATCTTACACTCCTGGGTCCACAAAAATCTGGGTCCACAAAACTGTGAGACAAAAAAGATAGCCTCATACAACTAACATCAGTTATATGAGACACAAAATAAAATTTTCCGAGGTGGTCAGAGGTCTGTGGCAGTGAATGCAAATGAGTCTAGTATGTCCTACTACTTGATATGTTTAAAGACATTTGGCGGTGAATGAGTGAACGCATTTAGAGGCGACATCTGCGGCGAGATTTACCTGCCTTTGGTAAAAGACGTGGTGGAGTGGTGTGTATCACAAATTCACAAAGGTATCGAGCCATCCAACTTTTGAATGGCCCCTCAATTGGCCCTACACTCACCACTAGGTGATCAGCTGTTGAAAAGTTACTGTAAATGATAAAGTGATACCAAACTTGTATCACACTCGTCAATGAAACCGCAGACAGAATCTGGTACCTTCTTAACCCTCTTGGATTCAGTTGGTCATTGTGTACCTCCTAGGCCTACAGTATGAGGCTCAAATCTTCTTGCTTCGTTTCAGGTGGTCTCCTAAAGGACATACAGTAATCAAATTCATATCCCAAAGACTTGGATCAAGGTCAAACAATATCGCATATCATCTTGAAAATTTTATTATTAGAATGATAATTAGATTAAAAAGTATTGATTTGAGTTTTTAACCAATATATCCATCGTGATCATACTTGGGACCAATATGGTCCTTTAAGCAAATAGGTTTTAGCCATCTTGGTCCAACCATTAACAGACATTAGAAACTAAGCGTTGGAAACTAAATGTCTATTATCTAATTGTTGGAGGTGATGAGTTGAGGAGGAGGATGAAGCAAGTATAATCCAATAAAAAATTTGGGGAAAAGATGAGCATCGCTCACTCTCGCTTCTGTCACTCTAAAGAAGCCAACTTCAAAGTAAATAATAAATTCCCCATCTGATCCGCATGTCTCCAACAGTTCGTTTACGGTTTTCAAGCTTAATATATTACGTTTAATCCAGTGTACACTATCAAGCTATAATTGTAGTCATTTTCTAATTCTTCAGCTTTCTAGCAACATCATGTTGCAAGACATGATAGTGTTTAGTTATTGGGGCCTCCATTTTAGGCAATTGGAAAGTTACGTGGTCACTTGATGATGATAACATGATTACCTTTTCGCTATAGATAAACTTCTGTTAGTTGAGGACCAAAACAGCCACCGACTCAAATACGAGAGGGATAATTTAGATTACAATCATAGAAGGACAACGGATAGTTCAGTAACTGTTTTGATTAAAAACTCTTGTTAGTTCTGCGAAAACCCATTAGTTTCTGACAAAAATTCAACCAAAACATTGCACATATCTTTCGCCCACTCATCAAACACCAGAAAAGTTGAGCCGTACCAAACGGAGCTCTAAGGATATTTTCTCCGTTATTTCTTGTTTTCTACTTCCACTCAATCCAACGTGCAGATCAGGTTCTTTTGGTAATTACTTCTTAACACGAAAGTATCTTCTATGGGACCTTTATTAGTTTTTCTCAAAGGGTTATTTTTTAGGATCACCATACAACATATGATCTCGAACTCCAAGGAAGTGTTCATTGTGGTCGACATACCTTCGCCTTTCCTTTAGCTGGTATCACCGCAGCAAGTCCAACTCTTAGCAAAACAAGAAAAGTGTACTCAATTGATTTATAATGAATGCAAACTGAAAAGCACTACTACTGTGCAGTTTTAGTGGACGAGATAAACTTTTCCGTCAGCTGAAGAAATCTAATCAATAGTCTGTAGGCAAGCCGCCTCTAAGGAGAAATTGCTCCTCCAAGCCTGCAAAATTCACAAAGAAAATGTTCCCTCCAACACCATGAACTGAAAGTTATATGAACCATTTCATAGGCCGTGCGAACAACCCCAGAGCAAATGCTTTATTTATTTTCAAGGAACTGTACATGTGCAATAGCAGAAATATGCTTTATGTATCAAAAAGGGAAAGAATATATGAGATATTCACAAGACAGTATGATTGATCTCCTGCTTCCTTATTTCCCTGTATAATAAGCACACCTTAACCTATACGTTGAGAACTCATAGTTCTGATGTGGAGTCACCCTCAAGACTATGAGACTGATTTGAAGAAGATGATGCTCTTTCAGCAGAAAAGTAAGACCAGGCTAAGACAGCAGAGCCTAGTGTAATTGTAGCAGCAATCGACCCCCATATCCATTTCTTCTGCCTTCTCTTCCTTATTTGCCTAAGACGCCGCGCTGTCTCTACACGGTCCAACAGAAACAGAGAAACTGTCATTCTCCCAAATCAAACAGAATCTGCTAGTTGATATCTTTCCAAGCAATTAAAAAGCACAAAAAAATAAAAAGGTCACTTGTACACAAAATTTACCCTGATGGAGCAGGTACCAAGACTACATAATCAGAGCAGCAGCCTGAGCAGTTGTCACTCGGGAAACATAACTAAATCTGTAAGGCATTGGATGGACGCACTCAGGACAGAGCTACAGTATTACCTACGGGTTCGGATAAACCCAGTAGCTTTTTCTTAGATCATGTATTTGTATTAGGAAATTTATTAAATATGTAAAACTATTTAATTGCGAACCCACTAAGTGTAACTAAAACGAGCTCTGGGTTCGGTAGCAAGTTCAGAACTTCAAATCCTGGCTCCGCCTCTAGACACATTACCTACAAAATTCCCTATGAACTAATCTACTCCTGATGTAAGACGAATGCTAGCAAGGAAGTCACTAACCTCAATATTGGTCTTTCATAAACTTCTGCAAATCGGATTACATACGTGCATACAATCTAATTTGACAGATAATAAGCAGTCAATAGGTCTTGCATCTTAGTATTTTTCTCTCTTGGTTCAGAAATAATTATCCTACTTTGACTATCACGATTATAGATATGAGAACTAAAATCAAGTCTATGTTTAATGTTTGCTGGAGGAATGTGTATCGGCCATATGCCATGTTATTCTTTTAAGAAAAGAACACAGAAAAAAAAAATGCATTTATTTGTGTAAAAGTGCACAATGAAGATTGGGTGTAAAATAACCGACAGCCCAAGACATTATTCTGGACGCACTAAAGACAAAACATAAACTTTTGGCATGGAACAGTGGGGAAGACATTTGCAATTCAGAGATAACCACTAAATGATGAATTTATGCGTCAGATCAGTTGGAGAGAAAAACACCATATCTGCATTATGCTTAACTTACATTTGTTGTAATGGAAACGAATTATTAGATTACTATGTTTATTTTGGGCCCTGTCTTGTTTCTCGGTTTCAATACTGACAGGAGAATTTGCAAATTGAACAGAGTATTTTATTCTATATAATAGCAGATGCCAACATAACTTCTAATTCTTTCACAAATCTCAAATAAGAGGAAATTGCCATTGGCTATGACAGTGACTAAGTAAGAAAGGTTAAGGACCTAGTTGTTACCGATCAGCATACCTATCTAGTGGAAGCAACAAGTCAAAGATGGATAGAAACAGAAGTATAAACAATAATGAAAGTTCTCATTAAGCATTTGTCAAAACAATGCCGAAAGAACATGCATACACCTATTTTGAATGTGCAACATAACATGGCCTCAAATTATAAGTAGTAACATGGAACATAAACTCACCTATAGCTTCCTGATTCCTCTGTGACATCTCTCGATTTACAGCTTCGTAATAATTCAACTTGTCCCATAGTCGAGCCATCTCAATGTTCTTCGACTCAATTTGGGCCTCCATTTCTGTCTCCACCTCAGCCTTTGCTATTCCCCTTCCAATGGAATCTGATACAAACCGAACGATGTGGACTTGTTGAAACAAATCTTCCACCTGATCATCTAGCTGTTCATTGTCCAATCCATCTCCAGCAACAAGACATGGAGGGAAGTTCAACCCCACAAGGGATAACCGTTCACGAATCCTTTGCCACTGGGTTTGCATATTGCTTAGAGCTTCTTCTACATGTTTTCGCTTTTCAATTTCCATTAATAAGCTCAATCTTATTTCTCGCAGCTCATTTTCAAAATCATGTGTAGGTATCTGTGGGCCATTCTCTGAAGATAGTTCTGAGGATGCGAATAAGGAAACCAAAAATTGTGTCATAATAGAATTACATTAAGTCGTGGTGATAACATATAATAGTCAATTACTTATTAAAAAGACTAGAAAAAGGCACTCAACCGTCAAGGTATTTACATAGAATACAAAAACTTGCATAGTTGACTGAAAAATGTAAATCCTACATCTATACATCAGGAAAAAGACATGAAAACCAAGTTGACAGCTAGGAAAAAGAAAAGGAAGAAAAAGCAGGTAGCATAGAAAACAGTCAAACCATTAGTGGAATAGGAACAAATAAACACATCAGTTCAATAGAAATATAAGTATAGAAAGACATAACCATGAAAATTATCAGAATATGAAAAGGTGACTACCTTCCCACGCATCATAAAATTCTCCCAACGGAGTCATGGCACTTACAGAGCGCTGCAATCCACCATTATTCTCACTCTCACCATTACTCTTGACACTCAGAGATTCCTGGGGGTCAAAGAAATCATCAGCTTCACCACCTCTCTGCAAATTGAATGCAACAAACTTCAACGTACCATTCTGCCCAGCTGAACCATTAGGCAAATCTTGGTGAAGAAGATCCCCATTAGAGAGGTCACTCACTTCACCACCATTAACCAGGTTATCATTAGTGATCAGTAAATTATCCTCTTTCGCACAATTAACTGTATCCCTAGAAATGGAAGAATCATCAATAGATGTACCGGGGAGCTCCTTCTCCGTGTACGTTACATTCTCATCTATCTTCTCTCCATCTAGAGCTTGTTGTTGAGTGCCGAAATCATCTTCGGCGAAACTCTTTGAAAGTCGTGGACCTCGACGCTTGTGATTGATTATGTAGGGCGATGGAGGAAATGACGAAGGAGAATCTGGAAGCGGCGTTGGCTTGGGAGTTGTGTATAGTGCAGGAGATATTTGAGTCCAATGGTCTTTCCTATCTACTATGACGGAGGACTTACAATTTGTACCATCCAACTTTACATTAGACTCAACAGTTTTTCTTTCTAGTTTTGAAGTAGAACCGTTCTTGCTCTTATCAATACTTGAATTAGGAGTGTTGTTCCTCCTCGCAAACTTCGAATCAGGAATGCTCTTGGAAGTTGCCATGGATTTTGAGCCCCCGGATTCTATCAATCTATCCATAGCTATTGCTGTATATGTCGGCATGGCTTACAATACCAGCAACACCTATACAAAATAAAAGAAAAAACATAACACAACAAGCAATTAAGAGTGTATAAAAGCATGTATTAGCAGATAATCAGAAGACGAAAGATAAGCAGCATAAAAGAAAGGAAATTGAATTTGTTCCAAACTCTGATATTCAAGGACTAGGCAGAAGAAACTTAAAAGGCAAGTCGACAAAATATAGAAATGCTGAATTTGTTAATTCAATCTTCGAATTCTTATGCCACAAATCACGACGACATCTCAATTCACCTCAATTTTACTTATCTGAATAAAATCAATATGGGTAGCTAAACTTTTAAATCTATTCATCCACACCTAGAAGAAAATCTATATAAAAAAAAAAAAAGTTGAGGTGGTAATTATAGGCCCAAATGATCAAATTAAACGTGTCAAAGCTTCAACAAAAACACATCAACATAAAATATGCACACAAAAAATGATCATTTCATACACCAATATATATATGTAGAGAGATGAGAAAGTAACCTGAAGATGGGAAAGAAGCAGAAGAAATGAAGAAACCCTAAGGGGAAGGAAGGGGACTCAGAAGACCATTAAGGTAAGGGGAGAGAACAGAGGCGAATTCAGATTTTGAGAATCGCGAATTCGGGAATGTGAAAGGTCATGAAAATGGTGATATTTTGATAGAAAGTGGAAGGTTCAGTGTGGAACACGTTTCCATAGATGCACGCGAATTCGTCTCCTCTGGCCTTGACCCTGACCTTTCGGACAAGGCAAAGATGCCTCCCCAACCTAGAGCCAAACTACACGGAATGCTTCTTTCCTCCTCCTTTCTCTGTGTGTTTGTTATACGGAGTAGTTTGTATATTTTGGTTTGTATGTTTATGTTCCTAATTTCTCTAACTTTCTGGTGCTTCTCCTTTCACCACCTCGCCCCGCATAATCAAAGGCCTAAATGCAAAGAGAACCTCCCCCACTTTATTCTAAACTAAGATTCTTTTATTTTGTCGTCGTACTCGTACCATCCAGACGCCCCACCTTTTTTTAATAACACGTGTATATACGAGAATTTGTATTGGTGATGCTACAATTAGATTTATGATCTCCCCTGCGAACACTTAGGCCTCATTTGTTTACACTTAATGGAAGTCCAAATTTTAATTATTCAGATCTCAGATATTAAGTGCGTTTATTTTTAAAGTCTGAATCTTAATTATTCAGATTTTAATCATTAAGTGCGTTTGTTTTTTTTACTTCACAACCACTTAATGGGTCTGAATAGGTCTGTATAATTAAGATCCATAACAGAGACTTAATTTCATTAAGATGCTATCACATATTCATTATTAACTGCCGCCACCGCCTACCATTATCAACTACCATCATGCCACCACCACCACCATACTCAACCACCACCATCACCACCACCACCCACGCCACCATCACCCTCAATCATAGCCGCCACCATTATCAACCATTACCACCCACTATGTCACGACTCCAACCCCGGTCGTAATGGCGCCCAACACATTGCTAGGCAAGCCCGACCAATTATCAATCACAACCCCTCTGCTGAAGAGTTCATTACTTATTTAACAGAATGTAAATACCAAATTAACATAATAGGAGTCTGAAACAGTAGATAAGATGTGCGGAAGTCATAATAACATCACTACATAGCCCACCGATCCGGTGTCACAAGTCAAGAGCCTCTATTACAAGTTTTTAAACAGCCTAACACAAAGATAGTCTAGAGTATGCTGAAAGATAAAAGATAGAAGGAGAAATCGGGTCTGCGAACGCCATGCAGCTACCTCGATAACTCCGGTGGATGATGATCAGCAAGAAGCTCTCGCTATGCCTCGGGAACACCTGGATCTGCACGCAAGGTGCAGGGAGTAATCTGAGTACTCCGACTCAGTGAGTTATAATCATAAATAATGGCTGACAGTAAGAAATCACGTAAAGGCACTAAGCAGTTCTATATCAAGGCAGTAAATCAACTTTAAGCAGCAAAATAGTGAAGAAGTCAAGTGAAATCTCTTTAGATCAGGTAAAACAGGTAGCTTATCAGGTATTTAACAAGTATAAATCCGTTCCTCGAACACCGTAACCATATATCTCTTACCATAACCGAAATCAAAATAACCGCTACGGCGTGCAGCTCGATCCGTACATCGCTGTGGCGCACAGCCCGATCCATATAAATAGTCGACTGCGCTCACTGGGGGTGTGCAGACTCCGGGAGGGGCTCCTACAGCCCAAGCGCTATATTGCTGCGGCGCGCAGCCCGATCCACATATATATCTACTGCGGCGTGCAGCCCGATCCATATAAGTATTTGTTGCGGCGTGCAGCCCGATCCAATATACATACATATATATATATATATCCTCACCATTTGGGTTCTAAACCCCTCTCAGTCATTTTAATCACAGCCTCTCGGGCACAATAATATAAGGTAGGGATCTCAGCCCACATATTTCTTTCATTTAGGATTAACATTTCAAAAACCGGTTCATATTGTTTTAAACAGTTAGAAACATGACTGAGGATATGGTTTTTAATAAGTAAAGTGAGGAAAATCAGTCATAATGCCCCTAAGGGTTCTACAAGTCGGCACAAGGCCCCAAACATGGCAATTAGCCCAAATCATAATGATAATTATTAAATCTCAGTCAAAAAATGCGGTGAAATCATCTATCGGGACGGACCAAGTCACAATCCCCAGTAGTAATGGACACCACGCTCATCATATAGCGTGTGTCTCACCTCAACATAGCACTACATTGTGTAAATCCGGGGTTTCAAACCCTCAGTACATCATTTACAATCATTACTCACCTCAAACCTGCCAAAACTCTAGCTCGCTATGCCCTTGCCTCTCAAATCGGCCTCCTCGCGCGTCGAATCTGACCAAAACCAGAGTGAATACGTCACAATATGCTAAGGGAACAAATCCCAAGCGAAAACAATCGAAAAATATCAAAATTCTCGAAATTAGCAAAACCCGAGCCCCGGGCCCACTTCTCGAAACTCAGAAATTTTTACATCATTAGATTCCTTATCTCCCCGCGAGTTCATTCATATCAAAAATACAAGAATCGGAGTTCAATTGACCCCTCAAATCCCCAATTTAGACTCTCTTAATCTCAAGTCCTAAACCTCCATTTTTAGCAAAATTTCTATGAATTTCTAGGTTAATTTCACAATATAATCATGTTTTTGGTTCATAAAACTTACCTCCAATCAATCCTCTTCAAATCCCTCTTCAATTTCTCCCAAAGAACTCTCAAAATGTTCAACAACGGTGGAAAAATGACTTAAGCTCGCGGAATAAAATGTTTAAAACCGTTCTGCCCAGGGGTTTTCGCATCTGCGACCCCTCCACCGCTTCTGCGGTACCGCATTTGCGGTCACAAGTCCGCTTCTGCGGAAATTCATTAAAGGCCCCAAATCCGCATCTACGGTCCACCAGCCGCATATGCGGCTCTGCAGGTGCGGGCATCCCACCGCATCTGCGGTCTCAGCCTTTCCTCCCAAAACCGCTTCTGCGGTAAATGGTCGCATATGCGACTCTGTAGGTGCGGTCCCCATACCACATCTGCGGTTCCGAACTCTCCTTGCTAAAACCGCATCTGCGCCTTTCCTTCCGCATCTGCGATACTGCACCTGTGGTTCCCAAGCCGCAGGTGCGAAAATACTAGAAACAGCAGAAATCTAAAATTGTACAAGTCCAAAATTCTTCCCGTTAGCCATCCGAAATCACCCCGAGGCCCCCGGGACCTCAACCAAAAGTGGCAACACATCCTAAAACCTCATTCAAACTTGTTCCAAACATCAAAACACCACAAACAACACCAAAACCTCCAATTTACATCGAATTCAAGCCTAGATTTTCTAAAAACTTCCGAAACAAGCTTTTGATCAAAAACTCAACCAAACGACGTCCGAATGACCTGAAATTTTGCACACACATCACAAATGACATAACGAAGCTACAATAACTCTCGGAATCCCATTCCGACCCTCGGATCTAAATCTCACCTATCAACCGAAAATCGCCAAAATTACTAACTTCGCCAATTCAAGCCTAATTCTACACCGGACCTCCAAAACCACTTCCGATCACCCTCCTAAGTCACAAATCATCCCCCGAAGCTAACCGAACCATCGAAATTCACATCCGAGCCCTCCAACTCATAAGTCAACATCCGGTTGACTTTTCCAACTTAACCCTTCTTAAAAGAGACTAAGTGTCTCATTTCTTACCAAATTCACTCCGAACTCAAATCAACCAACTTGACCACCTAAAAACACGGATAACGAAGCATAAAGAAGCAGAAATGGGGGAAACGGAGCGGTAACTCATGAGACGACTGGTCGGATCGTCACACACTATTCCCACCACTCCGACCACCATCATTCTCACCCACAATTAACACTCATTCACCTCAACTACCACAACTGACCACCCCATCACCATTAACAACCAAAGCCGGTACTGCCCATCTTATAACCTACCACCACCCACCCATCACCTTCCTCAGTCACAACTATTACCACAACCCGCCATTATTAACTATCACCACCCACCACCACCATCCTCAATCATAATAGCCACCACTACCAATCGCCACTAGCTACTAGCATGAACCACCATCATCAACCAAAACTACCACAAACCACCGGCTCTAGTCGACATTCACCCATTAGCTATCACCACCAACAACTATCATATTTTAAAAAACTATATATTTTATTGATAGAATATTATATTAGTTAGTATTTCATTTGAATTTTATGTTTATTAATTTTCAAATAAAGATAAATTTTATACATTTAGATGTTAAAAATCAAACAGTCTTAATTATTTTTATTCAGATCTTAATACACATCTTAATATATTCAGATATCTTAATCTTAATATACATCTTGATATTCAGATCTGTATTTAAATTCAGACGTCTTAATCTTTAAAAAAAAAACATTATCCTCTCTGAAGAGGAAAGGAAACCTCCTTTGATACACCTGTGAAGTGCTAGAAAAATTAAAAGGAGAAGAAATAATTCGCCTAAACTACTATGTTAGCTTGATTATTGAGCTTTATTTACTATGAATTCTTGTACATATATAATGGTTGATGATAAAAGGTCACAACGGAAATACATTATGCTATTATCGAGGCCTTTTCAGATTATGCCATTATTCATTAAACTATGGTGTTGCGGCGTTGGAGATGGTGGAAAATTATAAAATAATGATACCTTTTAGATGTATGTTGAGGAGCAGATGGAGTTAAAAATAAATTTTGGAGAAATATATAATTCAGTTTAAAAGTTTTCTATCCAAACAAGGGATCGGATAGTAATGTTTGTTGTAAATTCTGTTGATGATTTAATTGTTATTTTTTTGGTTGATATCTGGGTCAAAGGATTCTCTTTTCTATTAAAAAATTCTTACCCTAAAAAATTAAGGGTGTTATAAATATATATTATATTATGGATTTTCATTTAGTACTCCGTTGTAAATAAGCTTTCTGAAGAAGCTTATCCATATGAGACTCCGCCGTAAATATGTTTATCTATTTAGTACTCTATTGGAAATAAGCCTCCTGAAGAAGCTTATCATTTCGGTACGCCGTTATGGATAAATATTACCCCCGGTAGAAGATTATCTATATCTGGTACAGTAGCAGCTTACACAACAGCTTCCTTTCTTCTATAAATAGAGGAGATTTCAGTTCATTATGTACATGAGTTTTGAAAGTTGAATAACACATCAATCTCTCTCTCTATACTTGTCTTTGATTTATTTACTTTACATTTTTTATTTTATAACACGTTATCAGCACGAGACTCTGCCATTTTGAGCACTTACTTCGAATTTAATTTCTATATCATGTTCATCTCTGATGTAAGGCGACGCTCTTACGTCCGTGATTAGATCTTGTTCATTTCAAGCATCATAAAGCAGATTATATCCTTGAAGTGGAGTACTTCTTCTCTCGTGAAGTAATTGGTTAGTCTTTGTTATAAATTCAATTTCTCTGAACACTTGAGATGCAATCCTGCTGGTATTTTTAAGATAAGTACTACTATTAAATTATGTTCTTTATGTCTTTTGAGCTTAAATAAATATATGTTTATCGTGTATGTTAATTAATGTCTTTCTAGCCAACTAATGATGCAGATGTCGTTTTACTTGGATGTGGTATTGTGAATTTGAAAAGAACAATTGATTTTACTTAAGTTGTTATATGGTCGCGAGACACACCAGTTTTTATGTGACAAACGAATGCTACATATATGTATACAATAGCTATTTTGTGTTTATTGTCATTCTAGTTATCTTAATAAAGGGTTGCAAAGGGGATAACATTGTTAGATACACTTAAACTCCAGCAGAGTTTGTAAGATATATACAACCACCTGAATTGGTTATGTTTCATATATCTCATTGTGACTAAATTTTGTTAACCACCAGAAGCGGTATATGCCTATGACCACCAGAAATTATAATTTAGGCTTTCTATGGTTACAATTGAAGATAAGCTAGAGAAAATTTCTCTATATTACTTGCATGCCTCTATTTTCTCCTGAAGTAGCATTATCTTAAAAGAGGTTGCAGCATCACACGATTTGGTGTGATTAATGCACGTTTAGATAATTATGTTCCGTTCCCTGAAGGATAAGAACTTTTGACAAATATTAATCCATTTCCTGAAGTGAATGTGACAATATTAATAATGCTCGTAAATATGGACGCGCTTTTGATGTAAATATATTACAATTCACCTCCAGAAAGAGGTAATATGATTGAGAGAATATATACTCATTTTTTCGTATTTTAAATTTGCTCCTGAAGAAGTAACACAATTGAAATTTTCTCCAGAAGCAGGAAAATATTATGAACTCTGTCTTTCTGTGCTTAAATAAAATAATAAGCTATTCAAAGTTATTTTTGAAGCACATTTCATTCCCTGGAGTGAATGAAGAAATACCATAACTCACCTCCTGAAGAGGTAGAATAACAAAGGATATAAATCTTATTTTTGTGGCATAAAGATCTGTTATTACACTGTATTTGTAAAATAAATTCTGGAAGTATAAATGAATATAAACAGTAATGAATATAAACAGAAATGACATAAACCAATTCGAGCCCACTGAATTCACAGTGTTTCCTTAAGGAATTTAATCCCCTCCTAGTACCCAAGGTTATGGATTATTTCCTCCCAGGATAGAACGAATTACACACTGGTGTAGTGGTACTTCAAACCCCAGTGTTTCAGCGAACACAAAGTTCGGTAGCAAATCACACTTACTTTTTGCTTTGTTTTGATGCTAAAAGTATGCAGAAGAAGGAGAGAAAACTCAGAAAATTGTAGTTAAAATTCTGAGCAGAATAGTGTTGTATTTATAGCCAAAGTTGGGTCTCTTCAGAATGGCTGTTTATGCAAAACGCCCACAACATAAATGCCATTACATAAATGGTCATTTACTCAATAATAAAGAGGGAAAATAAAGAGGGAAAATTGAAGAGGGTAGTTACTTTTCTGTTACCAAAACAGAAAAACGGATTGGATTTAATATTAATATTTAATATTAAAACAAATATTTAATAACATTTCTGTTAATATTTTACTATTAACAAATAAATTTGGTCCAAAAAGTTAATCAATCAATCGTTTGACCGAAGCCGAAGCCGAAGCCGAAGCCGAAGCCGTAGCAGTAGCCGAAGCCGAGCGAGCGACGACGACGGCGCGAGGCTTGCCTTCTTCTCAACTCTTTAAGAGCTAGAAGAAGAGCAATTGCTTATATACCCATAAAAAACCTCTTCCTCTTCCAATATGGGACAATGCCCATTTGCCAAGGGAGGGGAACTTAAAATTTCACTCAAAAATTTCATTTCCCTCCATTTCCCATTCACCCTCTTTTTAAGTATTTTAATATATTAATTAAAATACCTTTAAAAAACCCCAACAACTTTTAAGTAGTGGAACAGCATGTTATTTTCTTAATACTTAATACCTGACCAAAAGTACCAAAACCCAATTCATGAGTATATATTATCAAAGAAAAAAAACCAATTCATGAACCGATATGTGTGTGTGTGTGTATATATGAAGTCTGGAGCTGCTAATTAATTGGAATGTTTNGTTTTTCCACAGTTGTAGCAGTTTCCACTGAACCGCTTCTTGCTTGGGTTGTATTTCGGTCCAGAAGCCTTCTTCCTCTTTTTATTCTCTTCAACAATATTTGCTCCCATTATTGTTGAATTTTCACGGCCTCTCTTTTCAGCAGCTTTGTTGTCCTCTTCGATTCTCAACCGAACAATGAGATCTTCAAGGGACATCTCCTTGCGTTTGTGTTTCAAGTAGTTTTTGAAGTCCTTCCACAAAGGAGGCAACTTCTCAATCATCGCTGCTACTTGAAATGCTTCATTGATAACAAGACCTTCAATGAAATTTCTATTAGTAAAAATACTAAGATTACTACTTTCAACATCAATATTAAATTGAGTTATACCTTCAGCAAGGAGATCGTGAATAATCACTTGCAATTCCTGGACTTGGGTAATAACAGACTTGCTATCTACCATTTTGTAGTCCAAAAACTTTGCAGCAACAAACTTTTTCAACCCGGCATCTTCGGTTTTGTATTTCTTTTCAAGCGCAGTCCACAGTTCCTTTGACGTTTCCACGCCACTGTAGACGTTATACAAACCATCCTCCAGCCCGCTTAGAATATAATTCTTGCACAAAAAATCTGAATGCTTCCATGCCTCAATTACGAGAAAGCGTTCAGTTTCTGGAGTTTCATCGGACAGCACAGGAACATCTTCCTTGATGAACTTCTGGAGACTTAGAGTAGTCAAATAGAAGAACATCTTTTGCTGCCAGCGCTTGAAATCAATCCCGGAAAATTTTCCGGGTTTCTCCGCCGGTGCCAATGTTGCCGGTGTCGTTCGACTTGTTGAGGCATTGGCAGTCACCATTGGAACCGCTTGGTTCTCATTCTCATTAGTCATTTCTGTAAAAGAATGACACAAACGTTAAAATCACGTAGATTTTAATAGAGTACAAAACCACAAAGGTTTTACTCTTCCAGAAACAGTAAGTACAAATACAGAAATCAAATTAAATTCCTTAAGCTTGTTAGTAGACTGTATTTGTAAAATAATTCTGGAAATATAAATGAATATAAACAGTAATGAATATAAACAGAAATGACATAAACCAATTCGAGCCCACTGAATTCACAGTGTTTCCTTAAGGAATTTAATCCCCTCCTAGTACCCAAGGTTATGGATTATTTCCTCCCAGGATAGAACGAATTACACACTGGTGTAGTGGTACTTCAAACCCCAGTGTTTCAGCGAACATAAAGTTCGGTAGCAAATCACACTTACTTTTTGCTTTGTTTAATGCTAAAAGTATGCAGAAGAAGGAGAAGAAACTCAGAAAATCGTAGTGAAATTCTGAGCAGAATAGTGTTGTATTTATAGCCAAAGTTAGGCTAAAATCTGAAGAGGGTGCAACTCTTGAGAATGGTTGTTTATGCAAAACGCCCACAGCATAAATGCCATTTACTCAATAATAAAGAGGGAAAATTGAAGAGGGTAGTTACTTTTCTGTTACCAAAACAGAAAAACGGATTGGATTTAATATTAATTTGTTATTAAAACAAATATTTAATAACATTTCTGTTAATATTTTACTATTAACAAATAAATTTGGTCCAAAAAGTTAATCAATCAATCGATCATTTGATTCCGAATCCGAATCCGAAGCCGAATCCGAAGCCGAAGCCGAAGCCGAAGCCGAAGCCGCGAAGCCGAAGCCGAAGCCGAAGCCGAGCCGAGCGAGCGAGCGACGACGACGGCGCGAGGCTTGCCTTCTTCTCAACTCTTTAAGAGCTAGAAGAAGAGCAATTGCTTATATACCCATAAAAAACATCTTCCTCTTCCAATATGGGACAATGCCCATTTGCCAAGGGAGGGGGAACTTAAAATTTCACTCAAAAATTTCATTTCCCTCCATTTCCCATTCACCCTCTTTTAAGTATTTAATATATTAATTAAATACCTTAAAAACCCAACAGAGTGCTCATGATCGGTAGAGAAAATATAGGCAAATTTATAGAAAACGTAGCGGAAAGGATTCCGACAATTGGGAAAATTATAATTCTAGACCTCTTTAATCTTTTCTCCAACCCTTAGTATCCCTAGTTGTTAATCTACTAATTTAATTTGTTAGTTAATTAGATCCAAGAATCTTAATATTTATAACTTAAGAATTGTTCGAGCTTATCTTCTTAGTGATAGCAACAACTGTAACTAAGCCTTAGTTCTTTGTGAGATTGACTCCGGACTTGAAACCGAATTATATTTGCAACGATCGCTTAGTCCTTTTATAAGGTATAGTTGGACGTGATGATCACTTTCTAATCCGATTTTAAAATCTTTCAATAACTACCCTGACTCTATTCTAGCTAGATATTGTGTCCAAGAAGTCTGCTTAAGATGTTCAGAAATTTTACTAGGCTTTGGCATAATATTTGATTGAATTCAAAAAATAAAGCATTCACTATGATAAAGGGTATTTGCAAATAGAATTTTATGTTTAGATATGAATTGCACTTAGAAAAAGAAGTTGCATGTTTGTGAATAAAAACCATTATCTTTTGAAATTACTCTTCAAATAAATATTTCAAATATTAAAGTTCACTATATTAATGATAGAATGATGAGAAAAGAAGAAGGATACATCCTATCCTATTCAAAATTTTTGTTAATCATATTCGGTATTCAGCAGTGGCGGATTCAGAATTTAAAAGTCGTGGGTGCTCGCCTATAAAAATTTCTAAAGGAAAAAAAAGGAGTTTAATTATGGGTGCTCACTCAATATTTATCTAATTTTTTTTATTAATTTTCTATGCAAATTTACTAAATCTGGTCAAAGATAATCGGTGTTTGAGCACCCACAAGTGACAATCTAGATTCGCCACTGCTATTCAGGTTACCCATCGATGACTAATTTAAATTTGCACAAGACTTATTAAAAGGGAAACGCTTCTTACTAGATATTTCTTCGTTCTCTGAACTTTTCATCCCATTACATCCTTCAATAGGATATCCTATTCAAGTGGGCAACAGAAAACCTACATTGAAGAGCCATAAGTCGTGATAATCGTGGAACAATCTTTAATTTACATATGACTTTATAAGTCCCGAGCACCAATTATATGAAGTATTGTTTGGTTGACATGCTATTTATGCAAGGACTCACAATACAACGTAACGATTATTATTCTTTTGAATAATGATTAATATACGGGTGTTGGGACATGATGAGAACGACAGACTATAGCTAACTTCTGGTATGAAGAAGTGACACGTATAAAATAAATTAGTATATGGGTGATTATGCGAGAATTACTTATTTTAAATTAAAGGTTTTTTTTTGTCTGTAGTTGATTCTATTCACGTATTCTTATTTCATGTTATATCGAGCATAACAATGGAGTGTATAGTTATATTGTTTAGCTTAACCCTATGTTTTTTAGACGAAACATAAGAAGTAGACAAAAGTCACTAAAATTATCAGAATTTATTAGATACTAAACCTAGAATTATAAAAAGAAATTTTTACCTCCTATAGCAAAGGTTAACACCTTATTTATTTTAAATAAATACTATTTAAATAAATTATATTCTATAGATACCTTTTATGGTTTCTAGCAAAAATTTTAATTTTAGTTATCTCCTACACTTAAGCCACTAAAGACGCTATGTTTTATTTTTCTCTCTCCCTTTTCAGATTTCTCTCTCTCATAGTTACCGTATTTCATAAAAACTTCTCAACACATTCTCCCTCTCTCTATTTTGATACACTCTATTCTCTTTCCTATTCCCTGTAAACACGCTCAAAACCAGAGAAACCTCTCACCCACACCGTTGCTTCCTCCTTCCCCAATCTCGGCGTAAACCCTAATTTCCTCTAGATTTTTGTCATTTGTTTCTATAATTAGTGTGGTAAGTATTTAAATTTTTTTATTTTCGCTATTTTTGTTTATTCTCAACATCTCTACTCACAAAGTTTTCTCTAATCAACAGTATCCAAGCGTATTCTCACAATGTCTAAGAATACACCCCGCAAGTTGATTACCAGAGGTATACCCACTAAAATTCTCACTTTCGATGGGCCCTCTTTCTCCTTGCAAATCACTCAAGGGGAATTGAATGCAGGTTTAGCAAAAAATATGGCATTGGAGAAGAGAACAAAATTTCGCCATGACAATTTCAAAGAAACCCAAGTTGAGAAATAATTGAAGGAAACAAGACTTCCCATTGCGGAAAAGAGGAAAAAACATATTTCTGAAGCTTCATCTGTCAAGGGGAAGGAGGTTGAAGCAAGTAAAAGCTCGGATACACTGGAAGAAAAGGTAATTTCTGATGTATTCATCTTTATTGTTTGATGTATTCATCTGTATTTGTATGTATAAACCTGTTGACTTCTCTGTTTTTTATGTATATAAATACATGTATATGTATTTAGATTTATGCAAAAACGATATTCAATGTATTTTTGTACTTACAAAAATCAATGATACAAATATATTTATGTATTCTGATGTATGCAAATTGACTTTTATTTAATTGTTTGTTGCATAATGCATTTAGATTTATTTGGATGTATTCAAATAGTTCTTTCACTATTTTTTACCGTACTAGACTGACCTTTTCATATTTCATATAGTTGTATTTATAAGGATTTTCAAAGTTCCCATCACTGTTTTATTCTAATTGCAATGTCTTTATTTGTTGTATGCGTATGTATTATATATGTACATATATTTATATCACTGACATCTTACTCCAATTTATTTTTGCAGTTTGTATTTAGTTGTATTCATATGTATTCATATCAGTTGTACTATGAATAATGTCTTGTATTCAGTTGTATTTACATGTATTTATTCTTGTTATATGCAGGAAATTAAGCTGTTTGTGAAAAACAGCCTATATTTGCACCGCATATCAGTGTATATACTAACACAGACATAGTCTCCGACCTCAAAGAAAATCTTACTCCAGAGCAGTACAAATAACTGGGTAACACTTGTTTTGGAAATTTCCTTCAAATGAAGCGTTGTGAAGTCCAACATCAACTCTTCAGATGCTTCATGGCTCTCCAGTTAGAAGGAAGTCCTGACGATGTATTTTCAATACACGTCAATGGTACTACATTATCTTTCTCAATAAGGGAGTTTGCGCTTGTGACTGGCCTCAAATGTGTTGGTAACCCTGCTGATTTTCAGTTCAATGAAAAGGTTCCTAACCGGATTATTGAGACATACTTTGGCGGTGCCAATCTTGTCAAAAAGAAAGATTTGTTGAAATGCTTTGCTGACAAGAATTGGGGTCACGACAACGATGGGGATGCCTTAAAGATAGTTGTGTTGTATTTAATACACACTTTCATATTTTCATCCGAGAAGAACAGCATAACCATCCCAAGGCTACATTTTGACTTGGTCGAGAGTGGGAGCTATTCTGAATATCCATGGGGTATAAAATCATTTGAAAGCCTGAGAAAATCTATTAGCAAGAAGATGGATGCTCAGAAGAAGTACTACAAGATAGCTGGGATGCCTCTAGCTATGCAAGTTTGGTTTTATGAGTGCTGTTCAAATGTTGATCCCGAAATTGCACTGCGAGTTAATAATGTGGTACCCATAATACTCAATTGGAGATCCACCGGAAATCAGCCAAACTTTGCTTATCTGATGAACGGCATGTTCAATGACAAGGGAAACATGGTAATTTACAATTTGTTAGGTGGCTAGTTTATAATTTACTAATCATTACTGCTGCATACAGTTACTGCTTCATACAGTCGCATACACTTGCATACAGTTGTTGCTGCCTTCATTATTATTGTTGCATACTGTTTCATATAATTTACTAATGCATACAGTCGCATACACTTGCATACAGTATCTACTGCCTTCATTTTTATTGCTCCATACAGTTGCATATAATTTACTAATCATTACTGCTGCCTTCATTTGAATACAAATTACCTTTTGATTCCAGATTTGCATACAACCATTGTTGTAAGACTTTGATTGTACTTCGTTTTTCAGATTGTTTACAAGGACATCCATCCAATCGATATAGAGCTTGCCGTTATTCAGATTCCTCCAGTAGGCGTTGCTGTTGAGAACAGTCCTACACCTACTCATTCAGACAAGTCGGCAGAGGATTCGGATGACTTTTCTCCTACACCTGATCTTCAGTCTAAGAAGAAACATGCTGCAACTGTTGGTCCATCTTCATCACTGCCCCATAAAAAGCGCAAAGAACAGATTATTCTTCCCTCAAATACAGAGACTCAATCCAAGATTCCTCCTGTTGGTGTATCTGAAATTGCACAAAATGTTTTGCATCACAATCAGCCGGCAGATTCAAAAAATGATGAAGTATCTTCTTTGAGGAAAGACCTAAATTCATTCAAAAAATATGTGAGTTTTTTATCCACATATTAAACATTACAGTTTAGTGCTTAACATTCGTATATTTTTGGTGCACTTTTCTAATTATTTCTGTCTTGCTAAGGTTGTGGGCGAATTCAAGTCTCTGAGGTCATTGATCAATGATAACTTTAAGATGCTTTCTGATCATCTTCAAGACAATCAACAAAAAGAAAGTGTACACCAAAGAAAGGAAACCACATGGAGACGTGATGATGGTATAGAAATGTCATATGATGCCAACTTGCAAGATAATCTAAAATGTCACAGACAGACTGATACGGCTGTCGGCGATAATGTTGAGGTTTAACATTTTTTAACCTCTTTACTATATGTTTATATCTCATGTTTGCTCTTATTCGGATTAATCATATATAAAACAATTTGTAACATTGTGAAATACAAGTATATACAGAATACTTCAGTATTTTTAATTACCTTAATCCTATATGCATTTGTATTTTCCTGACTTTATTTCTACATAATTATTTTGATCTTCGCATGTTGTATCTAGATGTATTCATACATATATATATTACAACATGATAATTATATACATTTAAACTTCCTCTATATAGTAATGTTATAACTTCCAGTTAGATGCATTTAAATTCTGCCCCAAATATGTAATGTATTTATATGTATTTAGATGTATTCTAATCATGTTGTCCAATGTATTTAAATTCTCCATGTAAATACAGCCTTAACAAAATACAAAATTCAAGATCAAATATGTTTTGTATTTATATGTATATAACTGTATTCTTACAGTCAGTTACTACACTAACATTGATGCATACGTCTAACAGAATATAGTGGTTAATGCTCTTTGTGTGGAGTCAAGAGTGGAGGGAAATAATACATCGAAGGTTCCGTGCAACATACCACCTATAGGCCAAGAGGGTGTATCTACGGATTACTATGTATCGCAACTTGAGCTGGACAACAAGTTTCTTCCAAGTCAAATTCCAGAAACTAGAATTGTGATACACAACAGTGCAAAAAATGTTGAATCAACCCCATTACCATCTCATAGGAATCGGCGACCAAGTAGATGGTATTCTTCGCCTTACGAGTCTAACTTCGACTCCGCAGGTTAGTATTTTATAAACTAATGATCTATTTCCCCATGGTATTTATAATTAAAAGTCTTTATTCATGAATTCAATGAACAACAGGTACCTCAGTAAAGTTGACACCCATATTTAAAAAAGACACCCCTTTGAGGATGATTCAATAACGGGGCCACATCCTACATTAATCATTCAGGAGTACGAGAAATGGGTTCGTGATGGTCTTCTCGCTAGACATGAACAGAAGTGAGTTTTTTCCCGGCATGTCTATTACGTATTTATATTTTTAAAAATGGATATAATATTTTTTATATCATACTTGTAGAAGTAATTTGGAAGACCATTACAAGAAGAACAAGTCAGCACTTCATATACCATTGGATTTTGGATTTGATCAAGTCAATTCAAAAAATTATTTTACCTTCTATCGCTTGACAGTAAACAATGGGATGACAATGTATGTTTTACCCCTTCCAACTCCACTATAATTCATTTCTTTGGGATTGGTTTGTCTAATTGTATAATTCACAAATTGAGCTCTCACACAAATTTGTTTTCAATTATTTTTATGTATTCAATTGTACTCAGATGTATCTTTTACATCTGTTGTATTTAATTGTATTCGGATGTATTTTAACATTACTTAGTAGTTGTAAATAACAGATGTATTTAATTGAATCTGTATGATGTATTTAATGGCCTCGTTATTCTTGAATAACTGATGTATTTAACTGTATTCAAATGTATTTTAAAAGTACTCAGTAGTTATAAATAACAGATGTATTTAACTGAATCTGTATTATGTATTTAATTGCCTCATTAGTCTTGAATAACAAAATGTATTTAACTGTATTCAGTTGTATTTTAACAGTACTAAGTAGTTTAAATAACAGATGTATTTAACTGAATCTGTATGATGTATTTAATGGCCTCATTATTCTTTCATAACTGTTGTATTTAACTGTATTCAGATGTATTTTAAAAGTACTCAGTAGTTGTAAATAACAGATGTATTTAACTGAATCTGTATTATGTATTTAATTGCCTCATTAGTCTTGAATAACAAAATGTATTTAACTGTATTCAGTTGTATTTTAACAGTACTCAATAGTTTAAATAACAGATGTATTTAACTGTGTCACGACCCAAAATCCACTAAGGATCGTGATGGCGCCGGATACCACTGTCAGGCAAGCCAACCAAAATACTTAATTAAATTCTCGTTTTAATACTCTTGAAATCTATGATTTTCCTTCAAATTTACCAATTAAAAAGATAACCATCTCAAATCAAATTAAATGATAAGCAGTTAATACAAAATACTTTATTACCATCCCAGAACCCGGTGTCACAAGTGCATGGCAAATTTCTAAGAAATTGAATAAAGTACAACAGCTGTCCGGAAGACAAATTGGACATAAAGTAAATGAAATTCTGAGAGAGACTATACTAGCTGCAGGTCGCCTCGAGGAAATACAACTCACCTAGTCTCCGTGTCACCCATACTGCAACGCCCAGTAGGCCACTAGAAGTACCTGCACCTGTGCAACAAAATGCACAACAAGTGTACCATGAGTACGAAAACAACGTGTACTCAATAAGTATGCCGCCTAATCTCGAAGTAGTAGAGACGAAATGGCAACTTCGACACTTACTAATGGTCCAATAGTAATATTATTAATGCGATAAATCACGGATTTATTAAGAACGATAGTAAATTCGAATGAGTAACAAACAGGTAAAGGTCCCTTTTTATTGAAAGTCTCCGGATTCACAATCCACTAATTAACAATTCTCTCAAGTCGAGGAGAGCAGATATCAGTATCAATAAATATCAAGGCAAGCAATACAAGCATGCACAACTCATGTCGTGGTCGTACGGCCCGATCCAACATAAATGTAAAATGTGCACTGCCGAGGGTCGAACGGCGCGAACCATAGATGCATCTATTACCCCGCTCGCGAATCATACATGCGACGCGGTCAAATTTAACTAAACAATCACCCTGCTCGCGAATCATACATGCGACGCAGGTACACATAGAAATACATGCTCAAACAGCAAATTAAGAATTTATCGGGGAATATTTATCCAAATAAAAGCCAATTCTCTTTTAATGATTTAAGAAAATGTAGTTTAATCCTCTTAGAAATTCATTTACCACTTCGATAGGATTTAAGAAATTCAATTGTCAATAAGATCACAAATATTCCAAGTATAGCATGCTTTTGGGTCCTAGACTACCGGACTTACACATATTAGTAGCTACGCACGGACTCTCGTCACCTCGTGCGTACGTAGCCCCCACAAATAGGAGCACATAACCAATTATTTCACCTATGGGGACAATTCCCTCTTACAAGGTTAGAAAAGAGACTCACCTCGCTCCGAAGATCCATAACCGGCATTCCACGCCCTTCCGAAGACTCGAACCGATGCTAAATGCTCTAAAACTAGCCAATAATTATGCAAATCCATTAATATATGCTCAATTACTCATTACAATCCAATTTATAACAATTCCTAACCCCGATCAAAAGTTTAACAAAAACGCCCTCGGGCCCACGTGCCCGGATTTCGAAATTTTTCGAAGAACAAGTTTACCCATAGCCTCACGAACTCATATATATAATTTATTCTCAATTTCATAGCCAAAATCGTGGTCAAATCCCAAGAATATCAATTTTCTAGGTTTTCCCTCAAACCCCAAGTTTCTACCAATTTCATGCTCAAATCCGTACATAATCAATGTATTTAACTCAAGATAGGTGGGGATAGCTTACCTTATCGTTGATGATGAAAATCCCTTCTTGAAACCCTCCAAGAATCGCCCAAGACAAGAAATATGAGAGAAAATGGCCAAATCTTGATTTTTAAAACACTCACTGCCTCCAGCACTTTCCGCACCTGCGGTCACTTGACCGCTTCTGCGGTTCCGCAGGTGCGAGACCAATTGCCGCTTCTGCGGTCCGGGGCTCCCCAGCCCATTCCGCTTCTGCGCCCTCTCTTCCACAGATGCGGTCCCATATCTGCGGCAAAACGACCGCATGTGCGGTCCCAGCTCTCTTCCGCCAATACCGCATCTGCAACCATAGGGCCGCTCCTGCGGCTCTGCACCTGCGGCCCTAGTCTCGCAGGTGCGGTTACACTAGCAACCAACAACTTCAGCTCTTCTTCAAACTCCGAATTCGATCTGTTAACCACCCGAAATCCACCCGAGGCCACCGGGACCCCAAATAACCATACCAACCATTCCCAAAACACATTACGGACTTGCTCGAGGCCTCAAACCATATCAAACAATGCTAAAATCATGAATCGACCTCCAATCCAAGCTTTATGAACTTTAGAATTTTAAACTTCTACTTTCGATGTTTAAACCTATCAAATCACGTCCGATTGAATTCAAATTTAGCACACAAGTCATATTTGACATTACGGACCTACTCCAACTTTAGGAATCGGATTCCGACCCCGATATCAGAAAGTCCACTTCCGGTCAAACTTCTCAAAAACTTTCAAATTTCCATCCTTAGCCAAATGGCTCCAAAATGACCCACGGACCTCCGAATTCACTTCTGATCGCGCTCCCAACTCCAGAATCACCATACGGAGCTACTCCCAGACTCGAAATCTCAAACGGACATCGATAACACTGAAATGCACTTAAACCCAAACTTATGAAATTTTTTCCAAAATGCTAACTTCCACAATAGGTGCCAGAACGCTCCCGGGTCATCCAAAACCCGATCCGGACATACGCCCAAGTCCGAAATCATCTTACGAACCTACTGGAGCCTTTAGATCCCGATTTCGAGGTCGTTTACTCTGAAATCTAATCTTAGTCAATTCTCTCAGCTTAAAGCTTCTGAAATGAGAATTCCCTCTCCAAGTCAACTCCGAACTTCCCGAAATTCAATTCCGACCACGCGTACAAGTCATAATACCTGAATTGAAGCTGCTCATTGCCTCAAACTGTTGAACAACGCGCTAGAGCTCAAAACAATCGATCGGGTCGTTACAAACTGAATCTGTGTGATGTATTTAACTGAGTTTTCACTTATCATATTCAGTTTCTTTTCCTTAATTTGATTCATTGTACTAACACTATGTGATTAAATTTGTATATAGCATATTGATGTCATATTCTACTATCTGAGAAACAAGGGAAAGTACAACCAAACAACCAACTTCAAGTATACAACTGTTGATTGTATATTCAAGACAAGAATCGCAGAAATCTTTGACAGGTATGCTGATACAGATAGTAATGCAAATGTAGCCAAAGAAGAGGATGTGGTATGTGAGTACATAAGGGGCTACAGATTGCTAGCTAATATACATACTGTTGACAATGTCTTGATACCAGTCAACTTGAAAGACAAATTACATTGGATATTGGCTGTTGTCTCATTCAAGGAGAGATGTATCAAAGTGTATGACTCATACAGATCTGCAGGTCATGATGCCTATGTAGCTTCTGAGATAGATAAACTTGCTAAGCTTGTACCTCTGTATCTATCAATCAGTGGCTCTTACAGAGATAGTCAAGGCATAGATTCGTCTACTTACTCAGCATACACTGACAAGTCACATACAGATCTCTTTGAAGTTGTTTTCATATCAAATCTGCCTCAACAAAAAACTGGGAGCATGTATGTATTCAGTCATCATGCTTGTATCATTTTAAAACTCTAATTGTATGAATTATTTTTAATTGTTTCAATCAACATTTTTCAGGGAATGTGGGGTGCATGTTGCGGCATACGCAGAGTTTCTGAGCACTCTTGGTGTGATTCCACAAACAATATTTGATTCTAATCTACTCCGTCAAAGATATGGTGCTCTCATCTGGGACTATGCTATGCGGAAGATAGACGCTAATGCCATAAGCGAGAATGAAGCACCCTCAAAGATTGCTAGGCAAATCACGAAGTCAGATTCAAAGTTGCAGATAGTGTTAGAGTAGCTTTAAGTGAATGTAGTTTTGGAAGGTTGTTTTAGGTGAATACTGTTTTTTTGAATAGCTTTTTGGTGAAGATTGTATTCAGTTAGAATGTTTTAATCACTTTATCAATGGTGTTCATATATGACAATTGCAACTTTTCAATCTATGTTTCTTTGTTTTGTTCATAAGTATTCATGCTTAATCTACAGTTTGTACTCATATGTATCTTACAGGATATATTCATACGTATTCAACAGGGCGTATAAGTATGTATTAATATTCAGTCACTTGGCTTATATATTAAAGTCAGAAACTGTATGTTACAGGTTTATATGTTTGTACTCAACTTTGATGTATTTATTTTACTTAAGCAGGTTACATTCATACTTATACAAATCTATAAGTAATTGTATTTATTTGGTTTGATTTGTATAGTCAAGGCAGACACAATGTATAAGACAATTTGTATTTTTATATGTATTCAACATTATATATTAGTACGTAATCAGCTCCAGTTGTGTGCATTGTATATCTAATTTAGAGACTGAATAGTACAATGGCTATAATTATATATTCAGCAGATTGTATATGTATTTATTGAATTGTTATATTATAGCTGAGTATATAGTTGTATTCCAATGTATTTTGATTGGTTATGTATATACAACTCAGGCATTGTCTATAATAAATTGTCTAAGTATCTGTTGACAAGGTTGTATTCGAATGTATTCAACACAATACTACAACTAAATGTATCCAGAATCTATTCACGAAAAGGTTCAAAATGTATTACTTCACGATGTCATCAAAAGTAATGATAAATCGTTGGAGCACTAATACATGTCATAGTGTTAACTAAATCCCACGTGGAGCATTTCTACACGTTCGCTTATTATGTCCTCCCTGCCCACATATGCTACATGAATATTGATTTTTCGGCTGCAGCAATTCACTGAAAGGTTTATCGCGCTTCTTCTTTGGCCTTCCAGGAGGTCTTTTCCATTTGGGTGGTAATGCAACTTCCTCTACAATATGTGCTGGTATATTCCAGTCATTTCTGTCCGGTAGCGGGTACACATGCACATCGTACGTCATTACAACATAATTTGGTTTGTAATAGTTAGAGCAATAATCTTCTGGCATTAGAAACTTGCTCTTCAATACAGCCCAAGCATGTGGGCATGGTAATTCATCAACTTGGAACCTCCCACAAACGCATTTTCTCTCTAACAAGCAGACGGTGTAATGCCTCCCTCCATCGTTAACCGTATGTAAGTATTCAGTTGATGGTACCACCTACATTTAAACATAGACCTATAAGTTTTGAGCACATATAAATGAATTTCTATATGTATAATGCAGAATTATTCAGTTAAATACAACTGAAATGTTTGAATACAGAAGAATACATCATATATGTAGACCGACAGACTAAAAACTATAATTACGTCTTAGCTTATGAATACAATGATATACATCAAACATCTGCTTAACTTTAGGCAGCTGAAAAGAAACAAAAACATTATAAGGCTACTGCATGACAATACAACTAAATACGTCTATCTAAAAAATTCTGTATAACTTATTTCAGAAAACAATTAAGCTATCTAAAGAAATAGCTTAATATATGATACAATGACATTAAAATAAAACTTACAGTCATGCGTGTAGACATT